>NC_140001.1:33288733-33444435 GCF_964263955.1 Coregonus lavaretus
CTCCTAATCTCAGTTTGTTACCTGTATAAAAGACACCTGTCCACAGAAGCAATCAATCAATCACATTCCAAACTATCCACCATGGCCAAGACCAAAGAGCTCTCCAAGGATGTCAGGGACAAGATTGTAGACCTACACAAGGCTGGAATGGGCTACAAGACCATCGCCAAGCAGCTTGGTGAGAAGATGACAACAGTTGGTGGGATTATTCGCAAATGGAAGAAACACAAAAGAACTGTCAATCTCCCTCGGCCTGGGGCTCCATGCAAGATCTCACCTCGTGGAGTTGCAATGATCATGAGAACGGTGAGGAATCAGCCCAGAACTACACGGGAGGATCTTGTCAATGATCTCAAGGCAGCTGGGACCATAGTCACCAAGAAAACAATTGGTAACAAACTACGCCGTGAAGGACTGAAATCCTGCAGCGCCCGCAAGGTCCCCTTGCTCAAGAAAGCACATATACATGCCCGTCTGAAGTTTGCCAATGAACATCTGAATGATTCAGAGGAGAACTGAGTGAAAGTGTTGTGGTCAGATGAGACCAAAATCGAGCTCTTTGGCATCAACTCAACTCGCCGTGTTTGGAGGAGGAGGAATGCTGCCTATGACCCCAAGAACACCATCCCCACCGTCAAACATGGAGGTGGAAACATTATGCTTTGGGGGTGTTTTACTGCTAAGGGGACAGGACAACTTCACCGCATCAAAGGGACGATGGACAGGGCCATGTACCGTCAAATCTTGGGTGAGAACCTCCTTCCCTCAGCTAGGGCATTGAAAATGGGTCGTGGATGGGTATTCCAGCATGACAATGACCCAAAACACATGGCCAAGGCAACAAAGGAGTGGCTCAAGAAGAAGCACATTAAGGTCCTGGAGTGGCCTAGCCAGTCTCCAGACCTTAATCCCATAGAAAATCTGTGGAGGGAGCTGAAGGTTCGAGTTGCCAAACGTCAGCCTCGAAACCTTAATGACGATCTGCAAAGAGGAGTGGAACAAAATCCCTCCTGAGATGTGTGCAAACCTGGTGGCCAACTACAAGAAACATCTGACCTCTGTGATTGCCAACAAGGGTTTTGCCACCAAGTACTAAGTCATGTTTTGCAGAGGGGTCAAATGCTTATTTCCCTCATTAAAATGCAAATCAATTTATAACACTTTTGACATGCATTTTTCTGGATTTTTTTGTTGTTATTCTGTCTCTCACTGTTCAAATAAACCTACCATTAAAATTATAGACTGATCATGTCAACAGTTTGCCGAAGGCCCTTTCCTGTTTCACTATGACAATGCCCCCGTGCACAAAGCGAGGTCCATACAGAAATTGTTTTTCGAGATCGGTGTGGAAGAACTTGACTGGCCTGCACAGAGCCCTGACCTCAACCCCATCTAACACCTTTGGGATGAATTGGAACACCGACTGCGAGCCAGGCTTAATCGCCCAACTTCAGTGCCTGACCTCACTAATGCTCTTGTGGCTGAATGGAAGCAAATCCGTGCAGCAATGTTCCAACATCTAGTGGAAAGCCTTCCCAGAAGAGTGAAGGCTGTTAAAGCAGCAAAGGCGGGACCAACTCCATATTAATACCCATGATTTTGGAATGAGATGTTCGACGAGCAGGTGTCCACATACTTTTGACCAAATGTCTAAGTGTCTGTCCTGTCATTCTTAACCTGAACGGGTAAAGAGTCTATTGAACAACACACAGTCCTGACTCAAGTGATTAGTTCTGATTGGTTCATCTCTAGTGGGCTGTGGCCCATCAGATATGCTGTATTGTTGTGGTTCAGAGTGAAGTTATCACCTTTGTTATTGTTGTGGTTCAGTGTAAAGTTATCACCTTTGTCCTTTCTGGCCATGCCTAAGCTCACAGTTCTGTTAAGGCGTAAGCAGGGCCAATAGCACCTCAGAGACCTGTAAAACCCCTCCGCTGTAGTCCATTGCTCTAATAGACTGGCACCATAACAGTTCATGACTCATCATTCACCCCTGTGTGGTGTTAGCACACAGTACAACCACAAGGGCATTTTAAGTGTTGTGTGGAGTGACTGGCAGTCACCTGTTTTATACACTTAGAAACACCACAGGAAGACCATTGTCCCTTAATTCATTGTTTATATACACCAAAAGGCAGGTTGAATTGCGTTGAGTTAAACAAAACCCTCTGTATTTCTCTATCCTCTCATCCAGTCAAGACAGGATGTAATTGTATTACTGTCAGGCTTCAGTTGATGACTCATACTCATAATTGCTTTATGGTTTGACCTCTGCTTTTCAAGGAGCGTCTTGGTCAAGGATCTGGGGCAATGGTGTTGGGGCGGTGGTTGTGTGTGTGTCTATGTGTGTGGGGGGACTGACTGCTGCGTTGAATATTCTAACTCACTCAGCTTTCACATCATTGTGTTCTTTCAGTATAAGAGGCTCTCTGGAATTCTCAGCCTACCCTTTCTCATGTCTTTTTCAGTGTTTGGGTGTCTTTTGCCAGTCGTGCTGAAAAGCTGTTTGTTTGTCGATAGATTGGTGGCGATTTCTCCTTGCCTTTCGGAGTGCATTGGTGTCTGTTGTGTGTGTCTTTGTGGGAGAGTGTCTGAGTGGAGGAGAGTGCTATGCTGTGCTGCATGGCACTTTATCTCAGCCCCTAAGTAGATTGTCTGAGCGACATGGCAAATTCCTATTATAGATTGCAGCCCTGTCTGTCGTCTGTCCGTCCGTCGGTCTGTCCCTCTGTCAGTCTGTCACTTTACTGATGCCTTCACCCTGACCTCCATACTGATCCTACTGACGATACAGAAGATCAGCAGAACTTCACCTAGCCTTCATAGCATTCTACTTTTAGCTCTTAAAACCCCCCAGCTTGACAAAACACTGATGCACTGATTGATCTCTAAGGATTCTTTATGTATAGTATACATAATTCATGAATCTATTAAATTGAGGTATAAATAGAGGATGGGCTACTGCCTGGGCTGGGCTGACTCTGCTAAACGTAGACCTTAGAGGTACTTGTCTTTTTGTAAATTCCTCTTCTCTGCACTTCTTTACTCCTCCTCTCTCTGGGTTCTCCCTCTGTTCTCCTAGGTCAGTCTGTTGTATAGTATGGCCCCCTGGGTAGACACAGCACCATGTTGTTCAGTTGGTGCTAGAACCAATGGGGTAATGGTACGGATGCATAGCAGTCTTCACCTGACTGGTTGTCAGGCTCATCTAACACAAACATGATGTTCTGCAGTGTAGGCTATATCGAGGAGGTTGCCCTCTGCCCAGGCCTGTCTGTGATTTAAATAGAGACACACTAGGAAGTGAACTGGGAACATAGTGGAGTGGAAAGGCAGAACTATACTGAACAGAGAGAGCTGCCTGCCCCTGCAGAGGGAGAAATGAAAAGAAGGTTAACCCAGCTATCTGGGTGAAAGCCTGGAGTGTGAGACATCGAAAGAGTTTGCTGTGTGTATGTACAGTGAGGGAAAAAAGTATTTGATCCCCTGCTGATTTTGTACGTTTGCCCACTGACAAAGAAATGATCAGTCTATAATTTTAATGGTAGGTTTATTTGAACAGTGAGAGACAGAATAACAACAAAAAAATCCAGAATAACGCATGTCAACATTTTTATAAATTGATTTGCATTTTAATGAGGGAAATAAGTATTTGACCCCCTCTCAATCAGAAAGATTTCTGGCTCCCACATGTCTTTTATACAGGTAACGAGCTGAGATTAGGAGCACATTCTTAAAGGGAGTGCTCCTAATCTCAGCTTGTTACCTGTATAAAAGACACCTGTCCACAGAAGCAATCAATCAATCAGATTCCAAACTCTCCACCATGGCCAAGACCAAAGAGCTCTCCAAGGATGTCAGGGACAATATTGTAGACCTACACAAGGCTGGAATGGGCTACAAGACCATCGCCAAGCAGCTTGGTGAGAAGGTGACAACAGTTGGTGTGATTATTCGCAAATGGAAGAAACACAAAATAACTGTCAATCTCCCTCGGCCTGGGGCTCCATGCAATTTCTCACCTCGTGGAGTTGCAATGATCATGAGAACGGTGAGGAATCAGCCCAGAACTACACGGAAGGATCTTGTCAATGATCTCAAGGCAGCTGGGACCATAGTCACCAAGAAAACAATTGGTAACACACGATGCCGTGAATGACTAAAAAAGGTCCCCCTGCTCAAGAAAGCACATATACAGGGCCGTCTGAAGTTTGCCAATGAACATCTGAATGATTCAGAGGAGAACTGGGTGAAAGTGTTGTGGTCAGATGAGACTAAAATTGATTTATTTGGCATCAACTCAACTCGCCGTGTTTGGAGGAGGAGGAATGCTGCCTATGACCCCAAGAACACCATCCCCACCGTCAAACATGGAGGTGGAAACATTATGCTTTGGGGGTGTTTTTCTGCTAAGGGGACAGGATAACTTCACCACATCAAAGGGACGATGGACGTGGCCATGTACCATCAAATCTTGGGTGAGAACCTCCTTCCCTCAGCCAGGGTATTGAAAATGGGTCGTGGATGGGTATTCCAGCATGACAATGACCCAAAACACATGGCCAAGGCAACAAAGGAGTGGCTCAAGAAGAAGCACATTAAGGTCCTGGAGTGGCCTAGCCAGTCTCCAGACCTTAATCCCATAGAAAATCTGTAGAGGGAGCTGAAGGTTTGAGTTGCCAAACGTCAGCCTCGAAACCTTAATGACTTGGAGAAGATCTGCAAAGAGGAGTGGAACAAAATCCCTCCTGAGATGTGTGCAAACCTGGTGGCCAACTACAAGAAACATCTGACCTCTGTGATTGCCAACAAGGGTTTTGCCACCAAGTACTAAGTCATGTTTTGCAGAGGGGTCAAATACTTATTTCCCTCATTAAAATGCAAATCAATGTATAAAATCTTTGACATGCATTTTTCTGGATTTTTTTGTTGTTATTCTGTCTCTCACTGTTCAAACAAACCTACCATTAAAATTATAGACTGATCATGTCTTTGTCAGTGGGCAAACGTACAAAATCAGCAGGGGATCAAATACTTTTTTCCCTCACTGTATATTTCTTTCTGTGTGTCCATGCGTGTGTGTGTGTGAGCAGCAGTGTGGAGGCTGGGTCAACAGGGAGCACACTACATTCACAGATGAGTGGAGCCTCTGATGGCGCATGCCTCTTTAAGTACCCTTTTCCCCTGCCCTCCTCCTCTCCCTGGGATGCAGAGCAGGCACCTGCATGCAGTTACACAAACACTCAACACATAATTTCACTGCACTGGTTGACTCAGACACAGAGCTGAGAACTGGGCTTGTTTTGGTTGTTGTACCCAGCTATTTATTTTGGTGCCTGTCTGACAAGAGGACTTTTCTTCAGTGCTCTTCGTTTCTTCAGGATTTTGTTACTTTTTATCAAATGAAATCGAAGTCATTATTGATAATAGATATTAACATGTATGAGGGTTAATAAACATACATGTACACATAGCACATGTATTAGATTTCATTATTAAATGAATTGTGATCTGATAACATAATGGAAAAACCCCATAACAGGACTTATATGAATAAATGCATTCTGACACCAATCGGCTCTATAGACTCAAATCTATGCCCTCCACCAACACAAGGTGCCAGCTGGTTATGATTTATACAGTGCATTCGGAAAGTATTCAGACCCCTTGACTTTTTCCACATTTTGTTACATTACAGCCTTATTCTAAAATTGATTAAATTGTTTTTTTCCTCATCAATCTACACACAATACCCCATAATGACAAAGCAAAAACAGGTTTTTATAAATTTGTGCAAATGTATTAAAAATAAATAACTTAAATTATATTTACATAAGTATTCAGACCCTTTACTCAGTACTTTGTTGAAGCACCTTTGGCAGCGATTACAGCCTTGAGTCTTCTTGGGTATGACGCCACATGCTTGGCACACCTGTATTTGGGGACTTTCTCCCATTCTTCTCTGCAGATCCTCTCAAGTTCTGTCAGGTTGGATGGGGAGCATCGCTGCACAGCTATTTTCAGGTCTCTCCAGAGATGTTAGCTCGGGTTCAAGTCCGGACTCTGGCTGGGCCACTCAAGGACATTCAGAGACTTGTCCCGAAGCCACTCCTGCGGTGTCTTGGCTGTGTGCTTAGGGATGTTGTCCTGTTGAAAGGTGAACCTTCGCCCCAGTCTGAGGTCATGAGCGCTCTGAAGCAGGTTTTCATCAATGATCTCTCTGTACTTTGCTCCGTTCATCTTTCCCTCGATCCTGACTAGTCTCCCAGTCTCTGACGCTGAAAAACATCCTCACAGCATGATGCTGCCACCACCATGCTTCACCGTAGGGATGGTGCCAGGTTTCTTTCAGACGTGACACTTGGCATTCAGGCCAAAGAGTTCAATCTTGGTTTCATCAGACCAGAGAATCTTGTTTCTCATGGTCTGGGAGTCCTTTAGGTGCCTTTTGGCAAACTCCAAGCGGGCTGTCATGTGCCTTTTACTGAGGAGTGGCTTCCGTCTGGCCACTATACCATAAAGGCCTGATGGGTGGAGTGCTGCAGAGGTGGTTGACCTTCTGGAAGGTTCTCTCATCTCCACAGAGGAACTTTGGAGCTCTGTCAGTGACCATTTATTTTTAATGAATTTGCAAACATTTCTACAAACCTGTTTTAGCTTTGTCATTATGGGGTATTGTGTGTAGATGGATGATGAAAAAAATCATTTAATCCATTTTAGAATAAGGCTGTAACGTAACAAAATGTGGAAAAAGTCAAGGGGTCTGAATACTTTCCGAATGCACTGTAGGTTCCAGAAAACCCACAGTATTAAGTGGCCCCCTGTAATTTGGCCCAGTGTAGCATCCAGCCAGGGACTCGCCTGAGGTCCGCTCAGAGGGATCGGATGACAGGCACCTCCCTGGGGAGTGGAGAGGTGCATTGTGTGTTACTCAGCAGCCAGTCACTTGTCTCCACAGAAAGCCCTGAGAGAGAGGCAGGTTATGGCAAGAGGCTATTTGATTGTGTATCACATTCACATTACACACACTCTTTGTTCCTGGGCTGGAAACAGTGTGTAGGGTACTGGAGTGGCAGGCTACAGAGGAGGAGGAAGGGAGGGTGAAAGATCTGCATATAGAGGAGAGACACGGTATAACCAAACTTGAGTGCCAGACGGTAGTTCGCTTTACAGTTTTGAGACAATTCCCTTGGTTCCATTGCGCCAGGCATGCTCAATCAAGCACAGCTAAAGTATTTTCAATAAAACATTCAATTTGAACCCAGGTCTGGTGTGTATCAGCCTACTTTCCCCTCCCTCCATCTCTCCCTCCTTCCCTTCCTTCCTCTTTCCACATTTCCAGGGCTCCACAGCACTGTTCCCTCTAAGCTGCGCGTGTGCGTGCAGTTCCCCTCGGACTTCCACGCAGAAGAAATATGAGCCCGCACAGAGAAGCACGAGATTGAACTTCACTCAACTTTCTACAGTTTTCCCCTTTAGCTAACACTATCAACATTTCGCTCTACTGTGGGAGTTATGATCGAATCAATGCAATATTAGCCACTTTCAATGTAATATACCGAAACAAAACAAACCATGCAAGATTTAATATGCAAAATAAACTGTGCAAGAGATTTTTGTTGTAGGCAGAGCGTATTGGAGTAGGATTCTATTGCATTGACAGGAATGATTCAGGCCTGTACTTTACACAGACCGCCGCCATAACCAATCAGAACTGCAGTAGGCTTATATGCAAATAGCCATTGCCATATATGGATCTGTGCCATTCACTTTGAACTGGACTGTGTTTAGGCTACAGTATGAGCGGTCGCGAATAGATGCGCTTGTTTTGAGATCAAAGTGAGAGCTGCATGAAGCCACGTGTGCACATTTGTTCATATTCTTTGCTAGTAAGTGAGTTATTAGCCCAGTTATTGCTAATTTGTAGTCAACAATGGGGGAGTGGTTGCTTCCAACAAGAGCACAAAATGTCTGCATTTCTTGCCATCTTTGAAAAGTGAGTCAAGTAAAGAGCTTTTTTATTTCTTAAAGGGGAAGTCTATTTTGAGACGGTAAGTAGCCAATAGGCAGAGCGTAGCATAATTTGTCTGATTCTCTGTAATAATGGTAATGGAATAATAATGCATTTTATTTTGTAAAGTGGTTTCTTGCATCAAACACGTTTTCAGTCACCTTCTTGTCTGAAGAACAAGTTGATAAACAGGTTAATGTCAAGCCCGGCGTGTTTAAAAAAAAAAAGTATCATGGAATGTAGGCATTGAACACTAAACATTGGCTGCCACTGCAGGCTGAATGATGGAACAGCTATTTCCATGTTAAAATGTTATGGGATGTGTTTTTCACCATTGTTTTTGATGGTAAGCCACTCTGGTAGGCCTACATTATGATCAAATAGCCACAGTAGCCTACTTGACCAAAACCATTTGGAGGGAACATTGCTCCACAGTCTCTCCCTCTCACTCTCACTCCTCCAGTGTGAATAAAGCTCATTCCACACTCTCATCCACCTCACAGCAGGACAGAGTGAATCTCTCCCTGTGTACCAGACAACAGGCAACATGGACAGCCGTATCCAAGCGTGCCTCTGTCTGTTAAATAGTGGGTATTCAGTCAAGCTTTTCATTGTTGCTCTGATGGGCTTGGGGGAGAAACTGACAAAACTGTTGAGCTTTCAATAGGGTGGGGAAAGAATATGTTATTTTTCAACTGTCATCCAATTAAGAGGCAGTTTGAGCTTTTCTTCAGAGTTTGTCTCCAGGGCAAGGCATTAGTCTGTCAATAAGAGCCAGACAATATTTGACAAAGCTTCGCTGATGTATTAAATCTATTCGACAGTGGGGGAGGACTTGACAAATTGATTTGTTGTCATCATGGTACAGTTAACATTACGAATTGAGCCTCTACACTTGGTTATTTGTTGTGTTGCTGTGAAGCCATTGGAGGAGATCAGGAGCAGGAAGTAGCAGGAGGTCAGTAGCTGTTGCTGAGGTGGCAGCCTTACAGAAAGGTGGACTTCTCACTTCCTCTCCTCCGCAGAGAGAGAGAGAGAGAGAGAGAGAGAGAGAGAGACGGAGAGACAGACAGAGCCCCAGTGGAATGTGCATCTGTCACTGACACCACATTGTATTTTTGGGCCTGTGTGGGCCTGGGCCGATGAGGGGAATGCAAGAAGCTTCCTGTGACAGTGGGCGGAAAGTTCGCAGGCCATATTGGCTCCCATGCATAAACTGGCGAAGCATCATGTCAGCAAGTTAGCAGCCAGTCAGCAAAATTGAAAAAAATTAAAATAAGATGTTGATTAAACGTACAATTGTAAGGCAACCAGCTGCAATAGTATTGTGAGTTTGCTCAACAAAATTTTAACACACAAACACTGACGCGCTCAAGACAGAAGTGGTCCGATGAAGCGGATGCTAAGCTACAAGACTGTTTCGCTAGGACAAACTAGAATATGTTCCGGGATTCATCCGATGACACTGAGGAGTCACCGGCTGTATTAATACGTGCATCGACGGCATCGTCCCCCCCGTGACCGTACGTACATATCCCAACCAGAAGCCATGGATTACAGGCAACATCCACACCTTGTATATAGCCTCGTTATTGTTATTTTATAGTGTTAATATTTCCTTTCTTTTGATTTTTTTACTTTACATTGTTGGGAAAGGGTTCGTAAGTAAGCATTTCACGGTAAAGTCTACACCTTTTGTATTTGGCGCATTTGATTGGTATCCTATTGCAGCTGGTTGCCTTACAATTGTATGTTGAATCAACATACTGTATGTATTTTTTACAAAATTACATTGCAGCTAGTCAGCCAGTCAGCCAGTTCTCTGTCTCCCTTTCTGTCATTCACTCCCTCCTCCTCCTCCTCTTTCACTCTCAATGATGTTGCACATGCAGCCCCTGCTAGGCCTCTCTTGTTTCCTGGGAACTTGTCAGAGCAGATCCATTAAAGAGATTTAGAGTGGGGTTTATTGTTGTTTGCACCACCCCATTGTCACCATGTCCCCCATACTTCTCCCCTCGTTCTTCTCCACGGGACCCAGCCATGCCATATGGTGTCAGTCTGTCCAGAACCCCATCCATCACTCACACCTCTATAAATAAAGACAGGCAGGCACAGAGAGAAAGAGAGAAAGGATTGGAGAAGACTGGGGAGCAGAGTGCTAATTCGCTGGGGTTTACAGATAACCACCTGTTATCTGGATGTGGAGGTGACGGCAGGGCCTGGATGTGGAGGTGAAGATCCTGATCCCTACTGCCTGGAGAGTTCCTCTTTGATGAAAGAGAAGGGGGGGGGGGGCTGCTTCAGTCTACACAGGAGCCCTTTCCCCTATCAGGAGCTTGGCTACTAATGAGAGCCTGGGCTCGCTGGATGGATGGATGGATGGATTGATGGCTTGCCGCATGTTTATAAAATTACTTCAATCAAGCCCCCCCCCCCCCCGGGAGGGAGGGAGAGAGACTTTTATACAAACCACCAGAATGACTGATGAACTTATTCTGTGGAGTGTAGCTCAGTTGGTAGAGCATGGCGCTTGCAACGCCAGGGTTGTGGGTTTGATTCCCACGGGGGGCCAGTATGAAAAAATAAATAAATATGTATGCACTCACTCTGGATAAGAGCGTCTGCTAAATGAGTAGGGATTAGTCTAGGGAGGAAGTAAATGAAAAGGAAAATGGCATGACATTTGTTAACAAAAGAGAACATATCTGTTTATTTCATCCTTTTGGTGGGCCAATTATGACATTGATCACTGTTGAAGTTGACTGCGGTCTGTTATGTTAAAATAATGATTAGCTGTTTGGCTTAGTGAGGTCGGTGCTTTTTAGAAAGTGATATAGCCGGTGTGCCAGAGTAAATTAAAGGGTATGCTACCACTTAATTAAAGGTGTATGTGTGTATGTGAGCGTACGCCAGTGTGCGTGCCTGTATGCCTGGCTGTGTGCGTGGCTGTGTCTGTGTGTGTGTGCATTAGTGTGTGTGTGTGTGTGGACTGACAGCAGCATTAGATCAGGGGGTAGTGCCTGCACGATGTTGTACAATAAAGTGCTCAGCTAAATCAATGCAATCTAAATCACACCACCAGGCCCAGTGATTTACCGGCTGCTAATGTGTGCAGAAACAGCCCACCGTTTATGCATAAATCCACACCCTGAAGGGCAGTGAAGAGAGCTAGATATTTTTGAAGCTGCGTTACAAATCTCTCCTTTTCGTGGGAGGCGGGTGGCTGCGGCAGCTGCAGGTGCTGGTAATTTACACCATAAAGAGAGAGATAGAGATGACGGCTGCCTGTCAAAGGGAGGATGAGGACCACGCAGGATGACATGTTTAATGGAGATGAGACAGCTGGCGGAATAGACGCCTCTACACCTCACCCTGCTGGCAGATCAAACAGTCCGCTCAGAAATGTTTTTTAGACATTTGTGTGTGTGTGTGTGTGAGACAGGAGTGTTTGAGTCTTTCAGTAGTTTTGGATTATGTGTGTTCTTTTGTTTGTATGGAGTGGCAGGAGTTTCATGTTGTGTACTCTTTCTGACAGGCCCCAATGGTGGTCTGGGGGCCCAATTCCATCAGTAAAGCTGCTCAGCTGTAATGGGGAGAAGTTACCCAACCGTATGAATGTGGCACAGAGAGGTGGTGCTATCATTGAGTTGTGACAGCAAAACCATTGGGACCAAGCAGAAGTAGTCCCTAGTTCACTCTCAGGGGATTATGAGAGAATGACTGACTGCTTACACACACACACACACACACACACACACATACACACATGCACAAAATACTTTGATCAGGGCTGTGATGTTGTTATAGTGGACATTGTAACTGAGACATGGATTTACTTCAATAAACCATCAGAGCATTGATAATGTATTCAAGCTGTCACACTCTCTCCCAAGGGATTAATTAAAACACAATTAACATGTTTAACAACAGATTACTGAAACACAAACAGCAGAAACCGGCAACATCATTCTACAAAACCATTAAAATGCCATTAGAAACGACCGCAGGATAACTGGTATCTATGTAGTGTGGTTCTGTAAGCACACCGTGGCTGGCATAGTGTATCTAATTGTTTAAAGATGCCCCTGTAACCTCTCTGTAGCCTCTAATGTAAAAGTGATCCCCAGCTGGGCTCTTTGTGTCTCCTAAATAATTACTGAGGGTGGAAAGAGAAGTGCCGGGCAAAATGTGATGATGTGCATTAGACACCACTGCCAGAAGGCCCCCTCTCTCTCTCCAGAAGGCCCCCTCTCTCTCTCCAGAAGGCCCCCTCTCTCTCTCCAGAAGGCCCCCTCTCTCTCTCCAGAAGGCCCCTTCTCTCTCTCCAGAAGGCCCCCTCTCTCTCTCCAGAAGGCCCCCTCTCTCTCTCCAGAAGGCCCCTTCTCTCTCTCCAGAAGGCCCCCTCTCTCTCTCCAGAAGGCCCCCTCACTCTCTCCAGAAGGCCCCCTCTCTCTCTCCAGAAGGCCCCCTCTCTCTCTCTAGAAGGCCCCCTCTCTCTCTCCAGAAGGCCCCCTCTCTCTCTCCAGAAGGCCCCCTCTCTCTCTCCAGAAGGCCCCCTCTCGCTCCCTCTCTCGCTCTCTCTCTCTTCCTGTCTGCCTTTCTATTTCTCTCTTCCTCTCTCTCCTGTTCCCTCTGCCTTGCTGTCTCTGTCATACCCTCTCTCTCTCATAACTCTCTCTCCTACTCTCTGACTTTCTTGCTCTCTCTATCTCCTTCTCTCTATCTGGCCATGCCTTGTGGTTTATGAATGCCCGGTGAAAAGCACCGCAGGAAATGACCAGACCAGGGGATGCTGCTGACTAGCTGTACTACCCTCCCTATATGGCCTGTCTGCAGTGTGCTTCCACATCCCAGGGTATGCCCCTGCTCCATATTCAGATGCAGGCCGTACCATACTTTAGCTGCCTGCCTGGGATGGCTGTGTGGGTTTTATACAGGCCTTTCCCCCCTCCCCCATCCTCCCCTCCCTTCTAGTGCAATTTGGCAACAAAGCTCGCTGTTGCCACAGCAACGTGTTGGGGTCAGGCCAGCCTAGTGGTCTCTCCTGTTACTATGTCTGCCTGTGAAGACTAGCAGATCCCTGTTCCCGTCCAGATCCAGTCTCTCTCTCTCTCTCTCTCTCTCTCTCTCTCTCTCTGTCCCTCTCTCAGTCTACCCTCCTCTATCCTCTCTCTCTGTCCCTCCCCGTCTGGCTCGGGGTGTGTACATGTGACAAAACATTATCCTGGTAAACTGCTGCGGTTTAGTGTTTGTTCTCTGCTCCACATGCTTCTCATTTCCAGGCGTTCCCAACCAAAGCTTTCCAGATGGTGTCATAATTTCTTGCTGTTTTTGTTTTTGGTCTATGTGTGTGCTTATGTTCCCCAGGTTGAACGCTGGTTTAGTCTTGCAAGCAGAAGTTATTATTTAGGTAATCATGGAGGTTACAGTGCAACCAGCTATATCAGGGATGGGCAACTTTGATGGGGGTGGGGGTCACAAAAAATTTAATAAATAAATAATGTAAACTGTGCTCATGTGTAGTGAGTTTCACTTACTGCCTAGTACACAAGGGTCCAAAACTGTAAACCTCAATGATAAAAATAAAAATACACTAAATAGATTCTACAGTTCCTTTCTTATATTTTGCAGATTTTTTTTGTTTTTCCACAAATTTTTGCTCAAGTATATCACAGGTGACTAACTATAGAGGATAACAGGGTCAGAGTGCGCAGTGGTCTAAGGCACTGCATCGCAGTGCAAACTGTGCCACTAGAGATCCTGGTTCGAATCCAGGCTCTGTCGCAGCCGGCCGCGACCGGGAGACCCATGAGGCGGCGCACAATTGGCCCAGCGTCGTCCAGGGTAGGGGAGGGAATGGCCGGCAGGGATGTAGCTCAGTTGATAGAGCATGGCGTTTGCAACGCCAGGGTTGTGGGTTCGATTCCCACGGGGGGCCAGTATAAAAAAAAATATACATATATATGTGTTCACTAACTGTAAGTCGCTCTGGATAAGAGCGTCTGCTAAATGACTAAAATGTAAATGTTAAGTACCATGCTACATCTGGTTCAGAAGGCTATTGCAGACAATTCTACAACATGTACAACCACACTTTATACGTTTGTGTTGCAAATGTTTCAAAACATACAACGAAGAACATATGAGATGTTGAATATGCGGTCAGAGCCGGCCCTAGCCTTTTAGGGGCCCTAAGTAAAATTTTATTGCCCCCCCCCCACCCCCCACTCCATTCCCCAACCTAATGGGCCCCCTCTTGACAGCGAAGAGAAACATTTTTTTTGTTAATTTCCTTCAATTCTAAACATTTTGTCACGGGTGTAGAGAAAATGTTGCCATTTTAAAGCAAGTTTGCGGCAATTTTACACATTTTGTCATGGGCTGATAGAATATTTGACAATTTTATAACAAATGTCATGCGATTCTAGTCATTTTGCCATGGGGAGGAGAGAAAAATTAACGGTTTCACAGATAATTTCCTGCAACTTTTGCTATAGGGTTGAGAGAAATATTTGCAGTTTTTAATATGAAATCTGAGTGAGAGTGACTAACAAAATCAAAAGGTCGGTAATTCAAACATGATTACTCCAAGTTTAGATAGCTGGCTAGACTAACTTACCAATCGAAAAACATTTAGCTGACATGGGCTAATTTAGTGACTTTCGAAATGTCTAATTTAGAAATTGCACTTTGTGTATTCTACTATTGTAAATCTCAGTAAAAGGGTGAGACCCCGACTGAGTTCCTGATAAAATAAATATATATACAGTGAGGGAAAAAAGTATTTTATCCCCTGCTGATTTTGTATGTTTGCCCACTGACAAAGACATGATCAGTCTATCATTTTAATGGAAGGTTTATTTGAACAGTGAGAGACAGAATAACAACAGAAAAATCCAGAAAAACACATGTCAAAAATGTTATAAATTGATTTGCATTTTAATGAGGGAAATAAGTATTTGACCCCTCTGCAAAACATGACTTAGTACTTGGTGGCAAAACCCTTGTTGGCAATCACAGAGGTCAGACGTTTCTTGTAGTTGGCCACCAGGTTTGCACACATCTCAGGAGGGATTTTGTCCCACTCCTATTTGCAGTTCTTCTCCAAGTCATTAAGGTTTCGAGGCTGACGTTTGGTAACTCGAACCTTCAGCTCCCTCCACAGACTTTCTACGGGATTAAGATCTGGAGACTGGCTAGGCCACTCCAGGACCTTAATGTGCTTCTTCTTGAGCCACTCCTTTGTTGCCTTGGCCGTGTGTTTTGGGTCATTGTCATGCTGGAATACCCATCCATGACCCATTTTCAATGCCCTGGCTGAGGGAAGGAGGTTCTCACCCAAGATTTGACGGTACATGGCCCCGTCCATCGTCCCTTTGATGCGGTGAAGTTGTCCTGTCCCCTTAGCAGAAAAACACCCCCAAAGCATAATGTTTCCACCTCCATGTTTGACGGTGGGGATGGTGTTCTTGGGGTCATAGGCAGCATTCCTCCTCCTCCAAACACGGCGAGTTGAGTTGATGCCAAAAAGCTCAATTTTGGTCTCATCTGACCACAACACTTTCACCCAGTTCTCCTCTGAATCATTCAGATGTTCATTGGCAAACTTCAGACGGGCCTGTATATGTGCTTTCTTGAGCAGGGGGACCTTGCGGGCGCTGCAGGATTTCAGTCCTTCACGGCGTAGTGTGTTACCAATTGTTTTCTTGGTGACTAAGAGTGTGCTCCTAATCTCAGCTCGTTACCTGTATAAAGGACACCTGGGAGCCAGAAATCTTTCTGATTGAGATTTGGTCAAATACTTATTTCCCTCATTAAAATGCAAATCAATTTATAACAATTCTGACATGCGTTTTTCTGGATTTTTTTGTTGTTATTCTGTCTCTCACTGTTCAAATAACCCTACCATAAAAATTATAGACTGATCATTTCTTTGTCAGTGGGCAAACGTACAAAATCAGCAGGGGATCAAATACTTTTTTCCCTGACTGTGTGTGTATATATATATATATATATATATATATATATATATATATATATATATATATACAGTTGGAGTCATTAAAACTTGTTTTTCAACCACTCGTTAACAAACAATCGTTTTGGCATGACACAAGTAGTTTTTCCAACAATTGTTTACAGACAGATTATTTCACTTATAATTCACTGTATCACAATTCCAGTGGGTCAGACGTTTACATACACTAAGTTGACTGTGCCTTTAAACAGCTTGGAAAATTCCAGAAAATGATGTCATGGCTTAAGAAGCTTCTGATAGGCTAATTGACATCATTTGAGTCAATTGGAAGTGTACCTGTGGATGTATTTCAAGGCCTACCTTCAAACTCAGTGCCTCTTTGCTTGACATCATGGGAAAATGTAAAGAAATCAGCCAAGACCTCAGAATTTTTTTTTAGACCTCCACAAGTCTGGTTCATCCTTGGGAGCAATTTCCAAATGCCTGAAGGTACCACGTTCATCTGTACAAACAATAGTATGCATGTATAAACACCATAGGACCACGCAGCCGTCCTACCGCTCAGGAAGGAGACGCGTTCTGTCTCCTAGAGATGAATGTACTTTGGTGCGAAAAGTGCAAATCACTCCCAGCACAACAGCAAAGGACCTTGTGAAGATGCTGGAGTAAACAGGTGCAAAAGTATCTATATCCACACTAAAACAAGTCCTATATCGACATAACCTGAAAGGTCGCTCAGCAAGGAAGAAGCCACTGCTCCAAAACCGCCATTAAAAAAAGCCAGACTACAGTTTGCAACTGCACATGGGGACAAAGATCGTACTTTTTGGAGAAATGTCCTCTGGTCTGATGAAACAAAAATAAAACTGTTTGGCCATAATGACCATCGTTATGTTTGTAGGAAGGGGGGGGGGGGCTTGCAAGCCGAAGAACAACATCCCAACCGTGAAGCACGGGGGTGGCAGCATCATGCTGTGGGGGTGCTTTGCTGCAGGAGGGACTGGTGCACTTCACAAAATAGATGGCATCATGAGGAAGGAAAATTATGTGGATAAATTGAAGTAACATCTCAATACATCAGTCAGGAAGTTAAAGCTTGGTTGCAAATGCTCTTCCAAATGGACAATGACTCCAAGCATACTTCCAAAGTTGTGGCAAAATGGCTTAAGGACAACAAAGTCAAGGTATTGGAGTGGCCATCACAAAGCCCTGACCTCAATCCTATAGAACATTTGTGGGCAGAACTGAAAAAACATGTGCGAGCAAGGAGGCCTACAAACCTGACTCAGTTACACCAGCTCTGTCAGGAGGAATGGGCCAAAATTCACCTAACTTATTGTGGGAAGCTTGTGGACGGCTACCCTAAACGTTTGACCCAAGTTAAACAATTTAAAGGCAATGCTACCAAATACTAATTGAGTGTATGTAAACTTCTGACCCACTGGGAATGTGATGAAAGAAATAAAAGCTTAAATAAATCACTCTCTACTATTATTCTGACATTTCACATTCTTAAAATAAAGTGGTGATCCTAACTGACCTAAGACAGGGAATTTTAACTAGGATTAAATGTCAGGAATTGTGAAACACTGAGTTTAAATGTATTTGGCTAAGGTGTATGTAAACTTCCGACTTCAACTGTATATATAAACTCACCGGCCAGTTTATTAGGTACATCCATATAATACCGGGTCAGACCCCCCTTTGCCTCCAGAATTCTTTGGGGAATTCTACAAGGTGTCAGAAACGTTCCACAGGGATGTTGGTCCATGCTGACACGATGGCATCACGCTTTTGCTGCAGATTAGACTGCGGTACATTCATGCTGCAAACAGCACGTTCCATCTCATCACAAAGATGTTGGGTTGAGGTCTGGGGACTGCGCAGGCCACTCAAATAAACTGAACTCGCTGCAATGTTTTCCACTCCTCAATTGTCCAGTGTTGGTGATCGCGTGCCAACTGGAGCCGCTTCTTCTTGTTTTTAGCTGATAGGAGTGGAACCCGGTGTAGTCGTCTGCTGCAATAGCCCATCCGTGACAAAGGTCGACGGGTTGTGAATTCAGAGATTCCGTTCTGCACACCAATCTTATTTGTCTGTTTGTGGCCCGCCTGTTATCTTGCACGATTCTTGCCATTCTCCTTCAACCTCTCTCATCAAAGAGCCATTTTCGCCGACAGGACTACCTCTGACTGGATGTTTTTTTTTGTCTCACCATTCTCAACCTGCCATCAGTCGAGCAACTCTGTGGGTAAAAACAACCAGATATATCCAATCAACAACTCAATGACAAAAAAGCTGATTAAAAAAACATGTAAAACAAATTACATTCACTACCGGTCAAATATTTTAGAACACCTACTCATTCAAGGGTTTTTCTTTATTTTGACTATTTTCTACATTGTAGAATAATAGTGAAGATATCAAAACTATGAAATAACACATGTGGAATCATGTAGTAACCAAAAAAGTGTTAAACAAATCAAAATATATTTTATATCTGAGGTTCTTCAAATATCCACCCTTTGCCTTGATTACAGCTTTGCACACTCTTGGCATTCTCTCAACCAGCTTCATGAGGTAGTCACCTGGAATGCATTTCAATTAACAGGTGTGCCTTCTTAAAAGTTAAGTTGTGGAATTTATTTCCTTCTTAATGCGTTTGAGCCAATTAGTTGTGTTGTGACAAGGTAGGGGGGTATACAGAAGATAGCCCTTTTTGGTAAAAGGGTGGCTATTTGAAGAATCTCAAATATAACATATATTTTGATTTGTTTAACACTTATTTGGTTACTACATGATTCCATATGTGTTATTTAATAGTTTTGATGTCTTCACTATTATTCTACAATGTAAAAATTAAGAAAAACCCTTGAATGAGTAGGCGTTTTCAAACTTTTGACTGGTATAGTACCTGTAAATATATATTTTGGGGGAAATTGATCCGCAGGCCTACAAAAGGGTGGTCGCGGGCTGCCAGTTGCTCATCCCTGAGTGATGTGTGAACGTTAGAATGTTAATGTGTTGTGTGTTCCTCCTGCCATGAAACACACACTCACACCACCAGACACAATATCAGTGAGTGTAATTCTAATTGATACCACAGCTCAAACACCAAGCGTGCTAACTAGACATGCTTCTATTAATAATAACCCGGGGGGGGGGGGTCTGCCATGCAAATTGAATAACTTTGAACTGCCAATCTCCTCTTTGAGATTATGAATATTGATGGGTGGCATGTAATGTCTGCACCTGTTGTATTCGGCGCATGTGGCCAATAAAATGTGATTTGATTTGATTTGAAGGTTCAGAGCCCCTAAAGAGGGAGAACACCTGGTAGCACTTTTCTTGTCCTTTGTTGTCAGTTTGTCTCGCTTTGTCCCGGTAAATCACTTCAAAGATGGCTCTCACGGAATGAATTGCATGACAAGTAGCCCGGTTTGGCTTTCTCTCTGGCCTCATTAGAAATGAATGTGATGCCTTAGTGGGGATGAAGAGCACTGTTCTGTTTGGAGTCGCGCACAGGGCTGGATGTCAGTAATATTAAAGCCTCCTCTCAAAGTCGCGTCATCTCAGCCCACGAGCTGGGAGAGCTCTTTCTTTTTGTCATCCTATTAAACAGAGACCAGACGAGACTCTCACCCCAGAGATTTTACGCCCATTCTTTGTGTTTGTGTTCGATGTGCCTAACTAACACATAGGGCCTGGAGGAAAGCTTTGCTCACGCACCTTTGTAAATGTATCAGTGCTGTTGTGTTAGCGCTAATGTGATAGCCATCTGCTGCCCCCCCCCGAGACAATTATTTGATTATTCAGATGGCGCTGCTCCCTCTCCACAGTACTCCACACGGTAGGGGTGACTGTAATGTAGCCTAGCCTAGCAGAGCCATGTAGCGGAGAACAGATGTTGCAATCTAAACTAACAACCCCGTGCAGGGCCCTGTGTGTGGCGTCAAGCAGCAGTGTGTCAGTGTCACCACCTCCCGCCAGTAGGACTCTCCTCTGCTGTTATTTCAGACTTTGTTTGTTTACCAATAGCTATGTCATGATGTAACTGAAGCCATATCAGTCTCCTGGCTGCAACGTTATCTCCTAGTTATTTGCAAGTCGCCCTCACAAGAGAGGTTTCTAACCTCAAAGCTCTTCCCTGGTTTAATCAATAATTATGGTTATACACTACCCATCCCTACCTAGGGATGACTCAACTACCAGATATCAAGATGAGGTAGCCTGGTCATGATGTAACAGTAGCTAACTATAACTGTCTGTCAACCTAACAAGGGGCCATTTTTTCCAGACTGTACTGTATATTCAAGAAAAGGTTCCTTATCAAAGACAGAGCCATAATATGATTAGGGACTTGAGGAAGGCATTGTGCTTCTGTTGACTGGATTAAACATGTCTTGAGAGTCTACAACTGACTGTGTTGCTGTACATAGTCTTTCTTTCTGCTTTGAATAATCCGACACAGCAAAGGTGCAGCTGTGCACTTGACTGTTCGCCAACATCAACCACCACATCATATTTTTCCATACATTAATATGCTGCTAATATCCTCTTTTCTCTCTCTCTTTCCTCTCCTCTTCTAGAAGAAGACTGGGGCCCTGAAGTCTCAGGAGCGGAAGGAGAAAGAGAAGGAGAAGGAGAGGTGGAGAGAGGAGAAGCAGCAGGAGACGGTGGTGAAGAGACAGAAGGAGAACGAGGAGGAGGAGGAGAACGTCATGCCCACGTCCCTGGACCCCCTGGAGAACGGCTTCATCAACCACGCCCAGAGAGAGCAGGAGAGGATGAACGACAGGCTGCTGAAGAAAACATACTCCAAGAAGAACAAACAGGTCGGTTTTATTTTACTTTTATTTATCGAGAAAGTACCATTGAGGTCAGAATACCTCTTTTAGGGAGACCTGAGTGCTGTGTGATGTTCTATTGGAGTGCATATAAAGCCGCTTCAGCTGGAGACTACATTACATACATTTAATAAAGTTATGGAGGATTGACACAATTAAGGCTGAAGGCTCATTTCCATTGTGGTCCTGTTGCTGGTGTTGTTTCTCGTTCTGTATGTACCCTGATTCACTCACTGTGTTGGAAGTTCCTTCCCGCCCAGACTGACTGAGGCCAGTACTGGTGGCCAGAGGCAGCCTGTACTGCTAGGCCATTTGAGTCAGAGTCTGACACAAGGAGAAATTGGGCAGGAAGCCATTGAAGCAAATAATGAGGCTGTGTAGTGAGAGCCTTCCTCATCTGACCAGAATATCTCCTTGATAAGATTTGTTAAGGAAGTTAAAACGTAGGTACTTTTTCGATACTATAACATGAAAATTGCAGTGGTGGAAAAAGTACCCAATTGTCATACTTGAGTAAAAGTAAACATGACTTAATAGAAAAGGACTCAAGTAAAAGTGAAAGTCACCCAGTAAAATACTACTTGAGTAAAAGTCTAAAAGTATTTGGTTTTAAATATACTTAAGTATCAAAAGTAAATATAATTGCAAAAGGATACTTAAGTATCAAAAGTAAAAGTAAAAGTATAGATAATTTCAAATTGCTTATATTAAGCAAACCAGACGGCACAATTGTCTTGTTTTTTTTAATTTACGGATATCCTGGGGCACACTACAACACGCAGACATCATTTACAAACTAAGCATTTGTGTTTAGTGTGTCCGCCAGATCAGAGGCAGTAGGGATGACCAGGGATGTTCTCTTGATAAGTGTGTGAATCGGACCATTTTCCTGTCATGCTAAGCATTCAAAATGTAACGAGTACTTTTGGGTGTCAGGGAAAATGTATGGAGTAAAAAGTACATTATTTTATTTAGGAATGTAGTGAAGTAAAAGTAAAATATGAATTGTAAATGAAAGTACAGATGCCCAAAAAACTACTTAAGTAGTACATTAAAGTATTTTTACTTAAGTACTTTACACCACTGGAAAATTGGTTCGGTACTAGAATTTGTTACTTTTGGGTCTTGTATTAAATGTGTCTCACGTCCTACACTGACTGAGAGGATCAAGTCTGTCTAGTGATTTGTCGACTGGACCAGTAATTTCTCAGCACATTTGGCGTTCCAGTTGAACATTTAGCCTACATGCTCTGTCGCAGTCTCCCATACAAACTGCTGGTTCTGCATCGCAGTCAGCACCACATTGTTGAGATTACACATTGAAAACTCATGCTATATTTGAGCAATATGATTGGTCGTTCATTCACGCACCGTTCATTCAAGGGAGTTGATGCATTCACGTGGCACACGCGAGCTGTCCAGACTAGCAAAAAGAAGCACTCATCAATCCACTCGCTGAGTTTATTTATTTTAGGGAAAGTGATTTACAAAAGTAAACTTTCAGTAGTGAACATAGTAGCAAATTAGCAATAGGCTACTGTTGATAGTATACAAAAAGACAGCTCTACAAAAATAAGTCTAGCATTTGTCTTGACTACTGTAGCCAGTAGCCTCTCTTAAAGGTTCAGCATCTTATTTTAACATTGATGTAATTTGATCTAATATTATGGCCAGAATGTTTACCCTGATATATATATTGAATTGTAAAGTTATGTTGTATGCTCTGAGTCTCATATATGGTTTTCCAGAAGGATTTTAGGCTAATGTCAAGTGCCCACAGCTCCATCTGCTACACTGAGTCAGCCTACCATTACATCTGTGCTAGAATTTCACACAAAGTACAACAAAAACTAAAAAGAGGCCCAAAGGTTATTCTGTGTTTGGCTAATATGCTTTCTTTTTCTGCAATGGTATCGTTTCGGTATTGAGTATCATGATACGAAACCTGGTATCGGTATTGAAATCAGAATTCTGGTATCGTGACATCACTAGAAGTTAACATGTTCTACATCAAATATATCTACACCTATATCTAGACTATGCCATGGATTGGATAACCATTATGTAGACTGTAGAGAATGCAGTGGCAGAATATCTCTCTCTCTCTTCTCCTCCTCTTCTCCCTTTCCTCCAGTCGTTATCAGACTCTCCTAAAGTAGCTCCAAAGCACCTCTGGAATCCAATGCATATAAAACACAGTGTTCCAGATGTGAATGGGATTTGATGAGAGCCTTTGTGTTTTATCTCCTACTGAAAATGTCCTTGGCACCATTGTAAACATAGGCTATTATAGCCCATGTGGCTGTTTATCATCCTCGCTTCTCCCCACTGGCAACTTAGTTTGTTCCCTCCTCGATAACACACATACACACACACACGCACACACACACACACATAACTTTTATACCATGGTAATTGTAGTGGGGAAGGAAGCCTCAACAAAGCAGCCATCTGGATATAAAAGATGGTGTTTATGTACGTGTAGGTTTCCGTATAGCTGCTTTGATATCATAGAGAAGAGAGAGAGTCATTATAAAAGCCTCCAAATCCCCTCTAATCATGCTGCTTATTGAGGGAACTTGAATAGAGAGCTAGCTGCTTGATGTTGTAGGGTAAAATACAGTGAACAGATTTTTCACAGTAACACCCTGTGGTCGAAAGAGGATGAGCCTGTGTCCTAAATGGCACCCTATTCACTTTATAGTGCATCTGCTTAAAAGTAGTTCAATATAAAGGGAATAGGGTGCCATTTGAGATGCGTCCTAAGAGCAAGGCTCTAACTATCATGTCTGTATGTAAGAGATTCACTGGGTTTGATGTCAGCGTTTGGCCCATGTGAATTTGGACTTAGTGTGCTTTTTAGTGCCCCCTCACTGAACCAACCTATATATTAGAAGGACTGCACTTAGCTGAGACTTTTTACTCAACTACACCAATTACCCTAGGACCTCGTGTCCTTCCTCCTCTACACTCCTGTTTTGCCTGACTAGCTTTCAAGTCAGTCAGTGAAGAGATCTCCCCGGTGTACTCTTATCCTCTTCCTGACCTACCGTGGCTGGCAACTGGAGCAGAAGCAGCTTCTCTGCTCTCAGGCACGTATGGCAGGCATGTCAAAAACAATTTATTAGAATTATGTTCTGTTCACAGTTCTCGGCCTCCTCTTTTGCTTTACCTCAGTAAAAATGTACCAAGGCAAGACAACATCTGAGTTATTTGATCAAATCTGTTATATGATGAATTGTGACAACTTAGGGCGTTGTGATCTTCAATGACCTCAAAACTGGTTATGAAAACACATGATAATGCTGACTGTAGTGAAACAACAGCCCTGCCCACTGCCCAGCCCTTACACACAGACTAAATAAACATCATACTCTCCTCTCCCAGCCTGCTGTGTGGCCTAGCATCCTATTAGTGATTCGAAATAGTTGCAGTGTACAGTGAAATACTTAAGCTCCGAGCTCCAACAGTGCAGGTGTGAATGAAACAATAATATATACATATTTACAACTATGACAATGATAAATATAAATGTCCATTGGGATGTGGGCAGGGTAATTGTCCATTGGGGTGGCGGGGGGCAGGATCGGGACAGGGGGAGTAGGTAGCTGACTAGTGGTGGCTATTCATCATCCTGATGGTCTGGGGGTAGAAGCTATTGGCCAGCCTGTTCGTTTTAGCCATGATGCTCCTGTACTGCCTGCGTCTGTGTGATTGAAACGGGTAGAACAGGCCGTGGCTCAGTTGGCTGAGGTCCCTGATTACCTTCTTGGCCTTCCTGTGACACCTGGTGTTGTAGGTGTCCTGGAGGGCAAGCAGTATGCACCCAATGGTGCAGTGTGCACCCAGTATGCTCTCGATGGTGCTCCTGTAGAACACTGTAGTGTTGTTCCCTGGCGTGGTAAACATGATCTCACTAACGTCATATGGTAATATCTAAACTAACCATGGCCTATTAGCCCTTTGGACATCAGCGCTGACCCAGAGCCACAGGATCAGTCTATGAACCTGTGGATGTATCCTGTATACCCTGTATTTATGTCTGTGGGAGGAGTGCAGGATTAGATCCACACTGGATAGCCTATCTAGGTATGTTTTTAAGCACTAAGCCGGGAGGGGGGATCAGATTAGTCAGGGCTAACTGTTCACTGGGGCATAGTTCACTGTTGTGTTCACTCTCACTCTGCTGCTGCTGTGTAGTGGGATAACGGTGGCGGCTGGAGGCTGTTAAGCCTGATAGGCGGGAAAACAGTGCAGGCTGTTAGGTTGTAAAGTAATGCAGCAGAGACAATCCCTCTGACTGATAAAGACCAAGACCCAGCTTATCTGCTCTGTGCTTATCTGCTCTGTTGAATGTCCTCCCCCTCCATATTATCCTCCCCTGTCCTCCTCCAGCTTCTGTCCCTCTGCCTCCCCCTCCTCCTCCCGCTCCTTCTCGTCCTCCTCCTCCAGCTCCTGTTCCTACTCCATATTCTCCTCCCCTGTCGTCCTCCAGCTTCTGTCCCTCTTCCTCCTCTTCCTCCCCCTGCTCCTCCCCCTCCTTTTCGTCCTCCAGCTCCTGTTCCTACTCCTCCTTCTTCTCCCCTCCTCCTCCAGCTTCTGTCCCTGCTCCTCCTCCTCCTCCTCCTTCTACACCTCCACAGCAGCAGAGCACATGATCTCTCGCCAAATTACCCCCATCACCACCCCACCACTCAAACAGCATATCACCCCTCAGTGCAGAGCACTCCCCCACCAGTCTCTGGGTCTGTAATGTAGCCATTCAGAGTTCTTTGTGATTGTGTGTTATGTAATTGGTTGATGGCTGTAAGTGGTACTGTGATAAGAGGGCCTTGACCCCTGTGATTCAGGTTAACAATGGGACTCAAACAGGGGCATTATTAACAGAGTTGGGAATGAAAGGCTGCATGGCGCTGGACACAGGGTCATGTTCAGTAGGTAAAAAAAACGGAAGAAAACTGTTCAAAATGGAATGTAAAAGGGAGGTACTGGTACTATCTGAACTTGTCAAATAAAAAAGGAATGTCCGCAACTGTTATTCTTCCATGGTGATTTAATAAGACGCACAAAATAGGCTAAGTTTCGATGCGAGTTGGATCAAAACGTAGCCTATTTTGTGTGTCTGATTAAATCACCATGGGAGAATAACAGAGTTGCGGACATTCCTTAATTTTTTAATATGTTCTTCTGTCCTGCACCTGATAAGTTGGATGTGCATATTTCTCTATTTTTTCTCTTCTTTTTTTTACTATCTGAACTTGTCCAACAAGAAACACTCGTTTTCGTTTTCCGTGCAAAACATTTTGCGACGGTGTGCCCTAATGAACACAGTCCAGGTAAGGTATCTGTACTGAACTCAGCAGGGTAGTCTAGACTCACTGAGGAGAGATAAAGAGAAGGTCAGAGACAGCGATGTGCAGAGTAGTGGGAGTGCTAATAGAAGTTGACGGACCAATTAGTGGGCTGCTGGTAACACAAACACATATGCATGATGAATATGCTGCTGGGGCTAATTGTCTTTTGCTGCTGCATCAATGAGAAGAAGAGAGAAGATGAGTGTTTGGCTGGCAGTGTCACTCTGCTCTCACTGTCTCCCTACCTGTCTCTGTGTTGTCGTATGTGTTGGAGGAGAATAGCAACTGTTAACTAAGCATAATAAAACAAGAAGGATTTAGTAATGGCATTATGTTATATTATCTAATATTCTGTTACACAAGACTGTGCAGATCATTTCCTCAGAGGAAGTCAATGAAGTATTACAGTCTATTATTGTCTAAACTTAATCTAGCAAACATAGAGTCATAACAGGAACAGGCTAGACTTTGTAGACATTTTCTCACTGAAATGTCCATGTAAAATCTCTATGTAGCTATGACTTGACTGGTGTAAATCCATTGCCTCAAGGTGTGTCCAGAGTAATCTAAATGGTCTATTTTCTGCTCGGAGAAGATTTTCTACCACACTCCAGAGTTTGTCTAAGGACTCCAGCCTCCTCAGTAGGCTCTAGTGTGGCCACCTTGTTTGCTTTTGGACGGCAGCCTCCTGCCCACAGTGCCAGGGGACGTCTGGGGAGCAGAGGGAAAATGAATGAAAGCATCCGGCAGTGTTCAAATTGCAAATGGTGCTGTGCTGAGTGGAGGGGCACTTATAAATCTAGTCCCAATCCCATTCCCAGCACTAACCCTATCGCCCTAGCCCTAACCCCTAGCCCCACTAGTGTTCAAATTACAAATGATACTGCACTGAGTAGGAGGTTCTGATAACTCCAGCCGTAGGCCCAGTCCCAGTCCCTGCACCAAAACTACTCCAACCCTATACACCAGTCCTCAGCCTTATACCCCAACCCCAGGGCCCTAGACCCAGGCCTACTGTACTCCAGTATTGCTGGTCCTCTCAGGACTCTCCTTCCTCTACCGGCTCCATTATTCCACAGGTCCCCTGGGCCAACACATCAATCTCTCAGCACTGCATGGTGCTCAGCGAAAAAAGAGAGAGTGAAAAAAAACACAGCCCAAATCAAATCACTCACACACAGCTCTGGCCCGCCGCACTTAGTCAGGTGAATATTGCATGGGGCGGTAAGTCATGATTAATGCTGGAGCATGTTAGCCATTTGGCCAGGGCATAGCGGGCACAGTGCACACACCCACGCAGACACACGTCCCACCTCTAGCAGTCCATCCTTATTGAGCTGTTTCCTGCTGCAGCCGGGGTAGAGGCTGTTGGAAACCCAGCAGTAGCACTCAGGGACAATGAAGGCAGGGAACATTGAATTAGCAAGGTTGAAGAGACATGGCCTTCATATAAGGTCTGGTGCAGTAATGGTCTGGGTTAGTAGTAGACCGGTCTGGCCTGGAGAAGCAAGAACATGCTGTAGATACCGGCTCTTAGATCTATCGTTTGGCTGACGTTGCTTTTACGTTTTGATTGATCTATAGTGGTGGCAGGCAGATAAGCGTAATGTTCGTTAGTGGGCTGATGAATGTGATTATGCAGTAATTTGGTTTTCAGACATTTTTGTAGAACTGTGATAATAATACGTACGTTGACTGGTTTGTTATGGTATAGTTATTAAATATAAGTATAATAGTGAATAGAGTAGAGCTGGGCGATATATAGACTGAATTTCTGAATTGGTGAGAGATAGGCATTACTTTTTGTTAGTGGGGAGGGAATGGGGGAAGGGCCTCTGGGCCTCCTGAAAGAAGAACCCATTATGTTGTTAAGATCTCTTTTGTTGATTTATTTATTTTCTTTAGCCACAGAACCCCTAGCATAAATAATTAGAACTCATGGCTCAATCTGGGCCATAGAGAATGGTGGAGATCAACATGTGATATCATTGAATGCAGATGATATATTACTTTATTTATCTGAACCAGAACATTGTTTGTCATTTATTTTACTACTGTTGGACATATATGGTGCTGTATTTCAGAAAACTGAAATAATGCCTATTTCTAATTATAACTTTTCAAGCTTAGAAAGTACATTTAAGTGGAAATGGACAAAGACACATATGAAATATCTGGGTGTACTGATACCATGCAATCTGGAGGAGGAATATCAAATCAATTACTTTCCTTTAATAAATAGAGATCTCTCCCTGTTTCTATGTTAGGTAGGGTCAACTTAATCAAAATGAATATATTACCAAGGTTGATGTATTTATTCCATGTCTTGCCAGTTTCAATTCCATCCAACTTTTTAAGTAAAATAAATGGCCTGCTCCAACTTTATTTGGAATGGAAAGACCTCAAGAGTCAAATTGCACTTCCCCTATAAAGCTGGAGGTCTTGGACTACCTCATATGAAGATGTATTACTGGGCTGCGCAACTGCGTTCACTTAAACAATGGACAACAGACTATCCTTGTGCATTGAGGACTATCAAAGACATAAATGTAATATATTATGATCTAAAATATATTCACTACTTCCGGTCCAAGACGTTGAAGAAAAGAAACAGACAATCCAATTCTCAATTCCATTCGTATTTGGGAAAATGTACATAAATTCACGAGGTGGAAAGAATCAATATCGCCAGGCACCCCTATTTGGAATAACCCCACCTTACCTCCAGCATTTAATGATATCACCTTTAAATCCTGGTTCCAAAGTGGCATCATGAGTATTATGATGGCTCTCTACTGTCATTCAATCAATTACAAGAAAGATTTGGATTATCCAAGGCCGATTTCTTTACGTTCTTACACCTCAAAAGTCGTATTAAATCGCTTCAACAGAATCTGGATGAACCTAAGGCATATAGCATAGAAAAAATACTGAAAGAAGCTGCTACGCCAAATAAGTTAATTGCCAAGTTATAGCAAGGGTTGGTTGAAACCTGATTCAGAACCTATAAGGAAAAAATGGGAAACAGATCTAAAGGAAGAAATGGATGAGAACCATTGGTCACAGATATACCTGCTCCTAAAACCTAAGACAAACTACTGCAATTTAAGATAATTCATAGGACTTATTACACTCCTGCCAGAATGCATGTAATGCACACAGAAATGTCACATCTCTGTTGGAGATGCAAAAAGAACAAACCATATTATATATTGTATGCTGTGGTTCTGTTACAGCCTAACACCATTTTGGGATAATGTATGTGCTATCATTTCATTGTCTCTAGGAATTTAGATCCACCCATCTCCACGATTATGTCTGTTGGGAAATGTAAATATTGGTGATGAATATCAGAGAAAGATTTGTAATCTAGGTCTAATTGCTGCCAAAAAAATGATAGCCATCAATTGGAAAGCCTCATATTCACCCTCAATAACAAACTGGAGGACTGAACTATCTAGCTAAATCCCATTGGATTCTATATACTATAAAGTCGAACAAAAAACGGACTTATTTGACACAGTTTGGAGGCCGTATGTGAACTATCTCGGGGAGTGTGGTGCTTGAGTGTAGGTAACGGCTACTTGTGCCGCGTTTGCGTGCCGGTTGGGGCTGGGGGGCTCGGGGGTTTCCGAATTGCTGGCTGATTGTGCGCAGGTGTCACGTTCGGCTGGTTGGCGGATCTGGGATTTCCGAGTTTCCTGGTTCTGACTGTTGCGTTCTGGGAGGCAGAGGGCTAGATTGTATTTGTGTGTGGGATTGTGGGCGAGTGCTGGCATGTTGTTGTGTGTGTTGTGTGGTGGATGTTTTGTTTTTGTGTTCTATTTTATTTGGTTTGTGGATGTCAATTTATTTTGGATTGACGTTTTACTTTAATATTCTGTTCAATATATATTTTTTAAAGGAGCTTTCTTGTCAGAACCCTGTCTGTTGTGACAGGCCCGCTAAGAGGAAAGACAACAGACAGGGCTTGGTCATTGGGAAAGAACACTGTGATGGTGTTGATACGTTGATTCAGCTTTATGTACTTCGATGTTATTAAACTGTAACTACATTGATTACTTCATACAGTGGTTAGGAACAATATTATATCTATAATGTATGCAAATACACACTACTTCTTTATAGGATTCCAATCATCATTATTTGGCTTAAAGAGTAATTTGCTTGCATTTGCATGTGTGTGCGGGTGGGTGGGCGGATGGTGGGTGGGCGGATGGTGGATGGGCGGATGGGCGGATGGTGGATGGGTAGGTGTGTGAGTTTCCGTGCGTGCCTGTATGTTTGCTTGTGTGTGTGCCTCTGCGTGCCTGCATGTGTTTAAGCACCACTGTGGTCCAAATTAGACCATTAGGGTCAATACATTAATGGAATCTGTGGCCCCTGGCCTGTTTTCATAGCCTGTGTCTGGAGGCCAGCAAAGCTGGACATAAACTCAGATGGATTAAATGGGATTAGTGGTGTCACTGAAACAGATGTGATTTTATCAGCTGAGCTGCACAGCACAGTCAGTTCCCCTTTTAGCCCACTGCAGAAGCCTGGTTATACTGCACGACAACAGTGACCCCTGCTGTATAAGAGTAGTACTGCATGTACCAGTTGGGGGATGGTAAACCCAAGCTGGTGATATAACCCTTTAATGGGGATTTTCAGGATCTTGCCGTCCATTGGGGGTCACTGTTCCCATTTGAAAGACAGAGGTAGAAGAAGCTCTGCTGCCATCTTTCAAAGACAAATGCAATGCGAGGCCTCTTGAGTTGTTTCATTTAGCAGGCGTAGCAGCAGATCCCGCGCCGTGATGCAGGTGTCATGGTGATGTGTCCTGTGGTGTGTTGTAATGGATGCCTAATGTGGCGATGAAATATTGCCATCAAAACATTGTCAGAGATAATAAAATACCTCTGTAACACGATAGTTCATACGCCTATGTTGTTTATAATAATACAGTCCATCGCTGCAGCGCATATAGTATTACCTTGTTAACAACATCATGGTGTACTATACATTTGTTGTAATCCAAAGTCAAATTATTCCATCGACTGTATGTTGTTCAGCGTATTTCTGTAAACAAGTACAATTAAGAGGAAGGATAAGTGAAAGATGAAATACTATGGGAATAGTATCAAACTATGTTCAGTTGTATGTGTTTTAGTATTCAAGTATGTTCAAAGGATAATATGACACATTTCAAGGGTCTATCAACTGTATAGGCTTGCATTTGAATTGAAAATAATATATCTGTGAGCTAGTAATCACGTTCCATGTCTTTTACAGTTCAACAAACATCCACATCATCTCACATTCACAGGCTGTAATTATATTTTAATGTACTATAGATCCTGCCATTTACGTATGTATGCCCGGGGTTTGACGGCAGTTTTAAGATGATGACAGCTGACAAAGGGGCGGGCTAACAGAACCAGTGTTCCTTTGAAAGGGGCCGGATCATACACACAAATCAACACAGAGTACTTGTCCGGTTGGTCCCTAGTGCTCAGAGCCAGGAGAGTGTATGCAAAATGATGTGGGATAACCTATTTGCAAAACAAAAGGGTGTAGGAATAATTGCCTGCAGACGATGGCTGGAGTGCCCTGGGGGATGGAGGAGTTGGAGGGGTGTGAGAGGCAGACAGGGGGAAACATGCCCTCCTTCTCCCAGTGGAGTTGGCCCCCAGATGGGGCGGGGTTCCTGTCGTTGACCCATGGGACAGGGGCGGCTCAGAGGGGATCCTCAGGGGCCAGGGGGAGGACTTGGCCCTGAGAGGGGGAGCCCCCTCGCCCCTCTGTTCCTCTGAGGGGTTGAGGAGGGGTTGAGGAGCTGCTGTTATTCAGTCTGTCCAATATTAGCAGTCAGCCAAACCACCAGGCCAGCAACGCTAAGCTGATTAACCCTGGAACACTAGACGGTGTGTGTGTGTGTGGGTGTGGTCTGCCAGGTCTGTCAAAACAGTGGCCAGAGTTGACTTAACTGTTAATTTGGCAGTAGTTTTGTTTTAATTCTGTGGTGTGGAATATATGATATGGTACAATGCCAAACCCTCATGTTATTTTTATGGTAAATTACTGTATAATCAACAGTATAAACTGAATACAGTAGATTCATGAAATTACGTTGCATTGTGGTAAAATATTCAACGGCCGGGAAATATTAGATGTATTTTGGATGTTACCGTAATATTTGATGTATTTTGGACTTTACCGTAAAATATGTTCACTTACTGTATTTGCGAATGTTCAAAATAGAACGCCACACAAAGAGCAAAAGGTAGACAAAATCAAAGCACCTCTAAAGTAAGAGATAAAGGTTTTGCTGTATTTCGAAGGCTTGTAATTCCACCCCACAGAATACAGTACCGTACTGTTTTTTGGAGTGCTAAAAACCTTTTGACCACTAGTGTGTGTATGGTATTGTTTTCTGGCTCATTCATATATTTTATTATATAATATATTTATATATATATATTGAGGTGTTCCTTGCAAGAGGCTACATTTGTGCCACACATTTGTGATAGTGCTGTACCAATTTAACTGATATGTGGTAGTAGTGCCCCATCAATGAAATATTTATAGGGGACACATTCTTAAAGGTTTAGTAATTTAGAAATGTCTCCCCAAATGTAACCACATTTCTATTATATGTAAATAGTTTATGATAAGTGAATACCATAATGTAGTTGTTTTGTTAGATACTTCTCCCTTTTAGCCAAAATCATATTTTTTCAAAGCCATTTGAGCTGTCGCGCTAGTTGTTCGGTCCAAACAGATTCACAAATCATGGGATTTGTTGGTTATGCAGACGTTGCCTCCCTCCGAGGCACTTGTTGCTATGCAACCCTCCTGGATTTACCAGGGCAAGCCCTGGCTAAAGCCAATGTGAGAGACTTGCTAGCAAACGTTGGTGCTATGAAACTAAATAAGTACTGCACTCTGACCCACAAAACATATTTACTAGATTGTTGTTACATAAAGCAAGGGAAGTGAACTTCAAAATGTGATGTGGTTTTATTAGGATTTGCAGTACCGAATCTGCAAGCTTCTGAAATAACTTACTCATCCTTTATACCTTTAATGGTTGAGTATTTGCCTTGTCCTTTGGTCTGTTTTGACCTGTTGTAACTGTTTTGTAAAATACCAAAATGGGGTATTTTATATCACTTGGACTTCTGGAGGCCTTAACAAAGGCTTCTAATCTGGCATTCATTTATATGTTGTAATATTAAACACATTACCTAGCAGCCAACCCACTTGCACCAATCCCATGAAATTACAGTAAAATACTGTAAATTACAAACCCCATAAGATTACAGTAATGCACTGTACTGTTGTTTTACTGTAACTAACAGGCAGCCAGTTGCAGACCTCTTTAAAATAGTGAGCCCAGTGAGCACAAAGTTCATTCTACAGGGTAATGAATCCGATGGGCATCTCTCTGTTGGGCGGACCAAAGACTGTGCCTTTGTCTCTCTCTATCCGGAGGATGTCTCTCTATCTCTCTCTCTCTCTCTCTCTCTCTCTCTCTCTCTCTCTCTCTCTCTCTCTCTCTCTCTCTCTCTCTCTCTCTCTCTCTCTCTCTCTCTCTCTCTCTCTCTCTCTCTCTCTCTCTCTCTCTCTCTCTCTCTCTCTCTCTCTCTCTCTCTCTCTCTCTCTCTCTCTCTCTCTCTCCTCTCTCTCTCTCTTCCTCTCTCTCTCTCTCTCACTCTCACTCTCACTCTCACTCTCTCTCTCTCTCATGCTCACTCACTCCCTAGTTTAATTAATGACCCTGTAACATAACTGGTTCTCAGAGTGCAGACTGGTCACCAGTAGAGTTCCTCATATCACAGCACCGCTGATCTCTCTCGCTCTTTAACCGCCGCTGTCGGTCGTCTCCCCCTGGACTCCTCATCCTCTCTGAGATCTCACCCCTCACCTCGGACCCCACAGCACTCCACAGAGCTCCCTCCTGTCTGCTGCGGTGGGCGGTGAGTCAGAGGGCTAAATACCAAACGCATAAAATATTCAGCAGCAATTTCCCCTTTTGAAATAATATCTTGAAATGTTAATGCGCTCCCACTGCTTGTTTTAAATGGAAAGCATCCCCGGGTGCTGGTGTTTGCACAGTGTTGGTGTGGACCGCACTTAAACTGCTGTCTGAGTGAAAGTAATACAGCGCAGGCCGCTCTTGAGGATTATAGCAGAAAGAGAGAAGGCCACCAAGGTCAGGAGGAGACAGCTATTCTTAGAGCCCACCGGCACAAAATGGCAATTTCTGTACTATAATATTGGTTTATACAGTGGGGGAAAAAAGTATTTAGTCAGCCACCAATTGTGCAAGTTCTCCCACTTAAAAAGATGAGAGAGGCCTGTAATTTTCATCATAGGTACACGTCAACTATGACAGACAAATTGAGGGAAAAAAATCCAGAAAATCACATTGTAGGATTTTTAATGAATTTATTTGCAAATTATGGTGGAAAATAAGTATTTGGTCACCTACAAACAAGCAACATTTCTGGCTCTCACAGACCTGTAACTTCTTTAAGAGGCTCCTCTGTCCTCCACTCGTTACCTGTATTAATGGCACCTGTTTGAACTTGTTATCTGTATAAAAGACACCTGTCCACAACCTCAAACATTCACACTCCAAACTCCACTATGGCCAAGACCAAAGAGCTGTCAAAGGACACCAGAAACAAAATTGTAGACCTGCACCAGGCTGGGAAGACTGAATCTGCAATAGGTAAGCAGCTTGGTTTGAAGAAATCAACTGTGGGAGCAATTATTAGGAAATGGAAGACATACAAGACCACTGATAATCTCCCTCGATCTGGGGCTCCACGCAAGATCTCACCCGTGGGGTCAAAATGATCACAAGAACGGTGAGCAAAAATCCCAGAACCACACAGGGTGACCTAGTGAATGACCTGCAGAGAGCTGGGACCAAAGTAACAAAGCCTACCATCAGTAACACACTACGCCGCCAGGGACTCAAATCCTGCAGTGCCAGACGTGTCCCCCTGCTTAAGCCAGTACATGCCCAGGCCCGTCTGAAGTTTGGGAGAATGTCATATGGTCAGATGAAACCAAAATAGAACGTTTTGGTAAAAACTCAACTCGTCGTGTTTGGAGGACAAAGAATGCTGAGTTGCATCCAAAGAACACCATACCTACTGTGAAGCATGGGGGTGGAAACATCATGCTTTGGGGCTGTTTTTCTGCAAAGGGACCAGGACGACTGATCCGTGTAAAGGAAAGAATGAATGGGGCCATGTATCGTGAGATTTTGAGTGAAAACCTCCTTCCATCAGCAAGGGCATTGAAGATGAAACGTGGCTGGGTCTTTCAGCATGACAATGATCCCAAACACACCACCCGGGCAACGAAGGAGTGGCTTCGTAAGAAGCATTTCAAGGTCCTGGAGTGGCCTAGCCAGTCTCCAGATCTCAACCCCATAGAAAATCTTTGGAGGGAGTTGAAAGTCCGTGTTGCCCAGCGACAGCCCCAAAACATCACTGCTCTAGAGGAGATCTGCATGGAGGAATGGGCCAAAATACCAGCAACAGTGTGTGAAAACCTTGTGAAGACTTACAGAAAACGTTTGACCTGTGTCATTGCCAACAAAGGGTATATAACAAAGTATTGAGAAACTGTTGTTATTGACCAAATACTTATTTTCCACCATAATTTGCAAATAAATTCATAATAATCCTACAATGTGATTTTCTGGATTTTTTTTCTCATTTTGTCTGTCATAGTTGACGTGTACCTATGATGAAAATTACAGGCCTCTCTCATCTTTTTAAGTGTGAGAACTTGCACAATTGGTGGCTGACTAAATACTTTTTTTCCCCACTGTACTCTATGTGCCCCACATTGACTTTTCATTGGATCCTATATGGCCGACATCACTGATACTAGTTTCTTCGTTTCTCAGTTTCATCACTGGAGTCTTTTCCGCAATTCCTATTTCCTTGCCCCTCTATAAGCCATAGGAAGTTTATATAGTGGCAGCCCAGAAGGATGTAGTGTATCTGGTGTCATCCGCCCACAGAGTGCTGCTATCATTAGCCTGGCCTTAACACAGCAGGCGCCGTTCCATCCTGATCCAGCTAGAGCCAGTCTGATGTTATCTCTCTCTCTCTCCTCACTCACCTGATGTGGCTGGATAAGCCTTTGGCTTGCTATGATTCTGTGGTGGGAGAATAGTAGCATTGCAGAGTGAATGCGGAAGGAAGGTGATTTCTCGAGGCTCAGCAGTATTGTTGTTATGAATCTTAAAAGGTCAGATAATAAGGTCTGGTACAGTTGAGCAGATTCAGGAGGATATGGATCAGGTTTGCTATTGGTCAGCTGGATAATGTAGTCAGACACACACACACACACACACACACACACACACACACACACACACACACACACACACACACACACACACACTCACTCACTCACTCACTCACTCACTCACTCACTCACTCACTCACTCACTCACTCACTCACTCACTCACTCACTCACTCACTCACTCACTCACTCACTCACTCACTCTGATTTTCCACTCACAGTAAAAAAAGAAAAAGGTTGTATTGTCACATACACTGGATAGGTGCAGTGAAATGTGTTTATTTTTTTCACCTTGTTGGCTAGGTTATTCGGTATTTTGGTTACGCTCTGACCGCTAGGGTACCTAAATGCACAACCACTGGCACACAAACACACTTGAGTGCACAGTTCCACTGTCTGCCCAGGGCCCTCAGTCTTGACAGCAAGGCATTAAATATTAGTGGCGTTTACGGCGGGTTTGTAACATGGTTATTCCAGTGAGTGGGCTTGCCTTCACAGCATCACTGACCTTGGTGCTGCTTTGACAGACAGAGTGGTGGTGGTGGAGGGCTAGCCTGAGGGACAGCAACCTACCTGGGAGGGCCCAAGAAACACACACAAACATGTTAACGAACAAACACACGCACACACCACATACAGTGGGGGAAAAAAGTATTTAGTCAGCCACCAATTGTGCAAGTTCTCCCACTTAAAAAGATGAGAGAGGCCTGTAATTTTCATCATAGGTACACGTCAAATATGACAGACAAATTGAGTAAAAAAATTCCAGAAAATCACATTGTAGGATTTTTAATGAATTTATTTGCAAATTATGGTGGAAAATAAGTATTTGGTCACCTACAAACAAGCAAGATTTCTGGCTCTCACAGACCTGTAACTTCTTCTTTAAGAGGCTCCTCTGTCCTCCACTCGTTACCTGCATTAATGGCACCTGTTTGAACTTGTTATCAGTATAAAAGACACCTGTCCACAACCTCAAACAGTCACACTCCAAACTCCACTATGGTCAAGACCAAAGAGCTGTCAAAGGACACCAGAAACAAAATTGTAGACCTGCACCAGGCTGGGAAGACTGAATCTGCAATAGGTAAGCAGCTTGGTTTGAAGAAATCAACTGTGGGAGCAATTATTAGGAAATGGAAGACATACAAGACCACTGATAATCTCCCTCGATCTGGGGCTCCACGCAAGATCTCACCCCGTGGGGTCAAAATGATCACAAGAACGGTGAGCAAAAATCCCAGAACCACACAGGGTGACCTAGTGAATGACCTGCAGAGAGCTGGGACCAAAGTAACAAAGCCTACCATCAGTAACACACTACGCCGCCAGGGACTCAAATCCTGCAGTGCAAGACGTGTCCCCCTGCTTAAGCCAGTACATGTCCAGGCCCGTCTGAAGTTTGCTAGAGTGCATTTGGATGATCCAGAAGAGGATTGGGAGAATGTCATATGGTCAGATGAAACCAAAATATAACTTTTTGGTAAAAACTCAACTCGTCGTGTTTGGAGGACAAAGAATGCTGAGTTGCATCCAAAGAACACCATACCTACTGTGAAGCATGGGGGTGGAAACATCATGCTTTGGGGCTGTTTTTCTGCAAAGGGACCAGGACGACTGATCCGTGTAAAGGAAAGAATGAATGGGCCCATGTATCGTGAGATTTTGAGTGAAAACCTCCTTCCATCAGCAAGGGCATTGAAGATGAAACGTGGCTGGGTCTTTCAGCATGACAATGATCCCAAACACACCGCCCGGGCAACGAAGGAGTGGCTTCGTAAGAAGCATTTCAAGGTCCTGGAGTGGCCTAGCCAGTCTCCAGATCTCAACCCCATAGAAAATCTTTGGAGGGAGTTGAAAGTCCGTGTTGCCCAGCGACAGCCCCAAAACATCACTGCTCTAGAGGAGATCTGCATGGAGGAATGGGCCAAAATACCAGCAACAGTGTGTGAAAACCTTGTGAAGACTTACAGAAAACGTTTGACCTGTGTCATTGCCAACAAAGGGTATATAACAAAGTATTGAGAAACTTTTTGTTATTGACCAAATACTTATTTTCCTTCCATAATTTGCAAATAAATTCATAAAAAATCCTACAATGTGATTTTCTGGATTTTTTTTTCTCATTTTGTCTGTCATAGTTGACGTGTACCTATGATGAAAATTACAGGCCTCTCTCATCTTTTTAAGTGGGAAAACATGCACAATTGGTGGCTGACTAAATACTTTTTTCCCCCACTGTACAAACAAACACACACACACACACAATTCTGCAGTAAATGCATTGCTCAATCTGTGTGTGTTTTGGTTTGAGGGAGATTGTGGAGATTGTAGAGAATCCCAGAGAGCTGTACCATCAATAAGGGCTGAGGTCCAATCATCCAAAACTATGAAAGGTGTGGAGAAGGAGTTTTTATTTCACCTTGTTGTGATCTCACACTCATGGTCGTTTGTGGCCTGAGAGCCTTCAGCCATTCTTTTACTGTACGCCTAGATTTGTTCCATCAACACTTTGTAAGGGATGCTATGTTTTCATACTTCAAATGGCAAGGTATGGACACTTTGTTCATTTTTGGTTTCTGTAAACGTCTTGGATGGCATATCTTGAAATTAATAGGGTGCAATTTTGGGGGGCTTACAGGAATAGTAATTACCTTGTCAACTACTTTGCTCTAAGAATAGCAAGTGTATGCCTGCTATTACCTACTCTCAACAATCCCGCTCTTCTATTATACAAGGAAATGTATCCTCTCCTAGCCTTACCATTCACCTAGCCTTACTGGCTCTAAAACATTACCATTCACCTAGCCTTACTGGCTCTAAAACATTACCATTCACCAGCGGCCTCTACTCCACTGTCCCACGGAGATTCATCATTCAGCTCCACTGGCAGCAGAGAGTCTTTAAACACGGAACGTGCGGTAATCCAATGGGCACCTAATAGTCATTAACAGCCGGGAGATGAGGTGACCAATCAGGCTAGGCCCAGGCATGTCCAGGGGAGCGAGGGGAGCGTAGTGACAGCCAAGATGGGGTTGATGTGTGTGGGACCCGGTCCACCTGCTGCAGACGCTTTTCAATTAACACAGACTCTGGAGCGAGATTGGCTGTTCCTGGCTGAAAGACTGGGAGGCCTCGTTGCAATTCATCAGGCCCGGTTCCTCTGCTTATTGCAGGCACCCTGACAGTGTTGACACGTCTGGCCTTTCTATGGATGCTCGCAGGGTTCTGTTGACGCTCCCTCTACAAATTACAGTGACCCCGCCCGCGCTCCATGGGCTCTCTCTGGAATTGATTAGTGATAATTGGAGGGAGTCAGAAGCTGAGAAGTGTCACTAAATAAATTTGTCTCCGGTTAATTGCGGATTCCTCTGGATGTGGGAAGAGAAACACTTAGCCGCCGGCTGACAATGGCGGATTAATTGGGCCCCTTCAAATAACATAATTAGGCTGATTGTTGAGCGATAAGGCAAAGGTTTTACAAGCTGCCACACTGTCAGAGCTAAGAACATCATCCATCCTCCCCCTCTCCTTCCCCTCTCCTCCCGCTGTCCTCCCCCTCCTCTCCCCTCATTCTCTTTGATTTGAGCTGGAGCAGACGGACCATGGTCTTTCATAATTTAGGTTTATTCCCTTACACTCTGTTGATGCTCCCTGCCTGGCTGCCCCTCCACAGTGTGGGACATGTTTTAACCTATGTCCTGTAGACGATAGTAGACCAAGAGTTTATCACTCCTACAGGGTCCCCAACAGATAACATCAGGGGCAACGTTTCAGTCAATCAGCCACAGATCTACAGTTCACTATATTTTCCTTAAGCAGACAGACAAGGCCTTTGATAACAGGGCGTTGCAGGCATATCATAGAATGGCTATCAAGCAGCGCTAGAGAGAGATACAGACAGAGAGGTCCTTCAACCTGAGGGGGGAGCTACTGCGCTTGGATGAAGACCGGAGGGATTCTTGTCAGCCTTTCAGAGCATACGAATCCAATTTGAGCCGGGTTCATTCCTGGTCCAAGTGGAAATGATTTCAGAGCCCCAGAGCATTACTCAGGCTTGGCCCAGACTGGGGCCGAGGGGCCGTAGAGTCCTTCCTCCGCTCCGCTCTGCACCGAGGGCCCCTCACTGTGTGGAGGCTGGTGCTTCAGCAGGCTGGACTCTTCTTGGACGATGCCCAGGTCTCAAACAGAGAGGAGGCCTCCACTGACCAGGCTTCAAAGGAGAAGGCTCTGAGAGAATAACAATGCACTTGACAGATACATCAGTCGAGGTTAATTCACTACCGGCTGTGTGCTGTTACTAAAAATATGAAAAGATAAAATGAAGAACAACAAACGGCTGAATCAAAGAACATGTCAGAAGCGCTCAGATTTTCTTCCCTTCAGTCTGGCAAGGCGAGAGTTGAGTTTCTGCTGAAAGAAAGATTGAAAGATGGCATCAAATACTTTTGATTCATTGGCTAATATTCAAACCATATGCTCTCAAAGTATGTACACTTCCTCAATGTGAAATTTAACTTGCGTTTTCCAAAAGAGAGAGAACGTGATTCAGGCCTTTCAAATAAAAATGTTTGACTTGAACCATCATTAATATAAAATGTTGAACTATCATGTTGATATACACTACCGCTCAAAGTTTGGGGTCACTTAGAAATGTCCTTGTTTTCGAAAGAAAAGCATTTTTTTTGTCCATTAAAATAACATCAATTTGATCAGAAATACAGTGTAGACATTGTTCATGTTGTAAATGACTATTGTAGCTGGAAACGGCTGATTTTTAATGGAATATCTAAAAAGGCGTGCAGAGGCCCATTATCAGCAACCATCAGTCCTGTGTTCCGATGGCACGTTGTGTTTGCTAATCCAAGTTTATCATTTTAAAAGGCTAATTGATATTTAGAAAACCCTTTTGCAATTATGTTAGCACAGCTGAAAACTGCTGTGCTGATTTAAAGAAGCAATAAAACTGGCCTTCTTGAGACTAGTTGAGTATCTGGAGCATCAGCAATTGTGGGTTCGATTACAGGCTCAAAATGGCCAGAAACAAATAACTTTCTTCTGAAACTCGTCAGTCTATTCTTGTTCTGAGTAATGAAGGCTATTCCATGTGAGATATTGCCAAGTAACTGATCTCGTACAACGCTGTATACTACTCCCTTCATAGAACAACACAAACTGACTCTAACCAGAATAGAAAGAGGAGTGGGAGGCCCCGGTGCACAACTGAGCAAGAGGACAAATACATTAGAGTGTCTAGTTTGAGAAACAGACGCCTCACAGGTCCTCAAGTGGCAGGTTCATTAAATAGTACCAGCAAAACACCAGTCTCAATGTCAACAGTGAAGAGGCAACTCCGGGATGCTGACCTTCTAGGCAGAGTTGAAAAAAAAAAAGCCATATCTCAGACTGGCCAATAAAAATAAAAGATTAAGATGGGCAGTCTGAGATATGGCTTTTTCTTTGCAACTCTGCAATAGGCATAAAAATGACATCGTACTGTACAGTTTGTCTTTCTTGGTTTGATAAAAGAGATACAGTCTAGTATCCATGCTGCTTGTCCACTGTGTATGTGCACCATGTTCTTCTCTGCTCAAGAGAAAACTGTCTAAACTGACCTTGGAACATCTCAAATAACATCTAATTTGTGAAAGAACAAGTGTTTGCAGATATAGCCCCAGTGTTTCCATGGACACCTGTTTTGACTCCCCTGACTTTGAAGCTGAAAACAATGTACTGGTACATACACTTCCTGACCTAAGCGGAGAGAGTAAAACTCAGAGCCGAGCTTTCTATTCTGACAGCCAGGGTGCCTGTGGGTGAACAGAACAGGCAGGGTGAGGAGAGCAAGGTTGTGGGTTTGAAGGCCCTGACTCCTGCCTCCTCCTGCCTTCTGCACCAACAGACAGACTGATGGATGGATGGAGAGACTTGGCCTTCCAGCAGAAATTAGATGGAGGTCTCTGTTTGGAGCAGAGGTACCTCTGGGAGACGATTTGATGCATGGTGGGTGGAATAACGTCGACCCCTGCCTTGCCATGCTGCTGTTATGCAGTTATGGGTGGAGGGCAGGTATTTTCCTCTGGGTGTTTGTTGAACCCAAGGCTAGGGCTCTGGTGTGGTGAATGGTGGATATCAAACTCACACTAGCACCCTCAGAGAAACAATGGTCTGGTCTCCATTTTAACGTGTGTGTGTGTGTGTGTGTGTGTGTGTAGTGGGGGAATGGTGCCCCTTCTATGAGTACACACTGACCTTGGCAGAATATTTGAAACAATACAGCTGGACCCTATTGCTAGCTTTTTTTGACTAACTTTGCTAGCTAATGACAACATTGCCATCTGTAAATTTGACAACATGATAATGCTGGCAAAGTTGTTTCCTACTAAATATTTGACTATTTTACCAATGTCATCGTATTTCCAGGCACTATAGTGTACTTTAGATGAAATAGTAGTTAGCCTCCGTCCAGAATGACTGAGCGCCGCCACCGGCAGAGGGCGGGTTGAGAACGTTCATAACAATTGCATGACGCAACCGAGTGACGGAGGTGCAACCTATGAATACCGTTTTGTTTATTTTGGGATATCATAGGATAATGCATATAATGACATGATAAAAATATGACTTGGTCTTTTTAATGATTTACTATACCAGATTATGTAAACATTTGTAATAATGGTAATAACATTTATGAGTAATATTGAACATGGAAATATTGCTATTCTGTAGCACCATGCAGACCAAAGCATGTTGCATATAGCACATAAAACGATTGATGAAGGTGGGACTGAATGAAAGGCCTCTGAGAGCCTACTGACTGATCTGTTTACCTTCGTTGATGCATAATGAACTTGCTCTCTCTGATGGAGTAGAGCACCAGTGCATCAGCCTGCCACTGCTACAGCTCCATAATTGATCCAAGTGCTCTCCCTCCAGGCCTAGCAGATCTAGCAGGCCAGGGTAGTGAGGTTGAGGCAGGTCCAGTCATCATCAGAGCTAGAAGGCCGGTCTCTGGGACTGCTGGTACCTTGGCCGTGGGTTCCACCTGTCCCTGCTGGAGCGCTGACGGCTGAGGGCCATACGTCGGCTGGGGATTGGGGGTGGGAGCCGGGGGTGGGCCAGGGTCATGGCCACAGATTAACTCTAGTATTTATTACTTGGGCCCGTCTAATGGCAGCGGGAGAGATGGGAAATATTGCTCACTTAGCAGGATTACTGGGTGCCGTAACGCCCCAAAGGCCTGCTTTATGGAGGGCCATAAATGTTCTCAGGGAGAGACTGCTAGCTGGGGATTGATTAGCGCTTGGAGGAAAGTCGATCCGTTACCCACGCCCCACCGGGGACCGCCGTGATGGATGCTTCCGGGAGGCAGGGGTTCTTTGTGTGGTGGAGGGGGGTGAACGCACTTTTCTCTTCTCTCAGCGCCGTGCCACTCCCAGACATCCCGTGTGACACAAGATGGAGGACCCCCATCGCTTGGGGCCATGGGAGGTTGTCAGGAGGAAGCAGAGCTATGGCCCGCTGCATCCCAACCCCTCATCTCCGCTCGCCTCCAGCCAACAGACAGAAGAAGCCTTGCTACGTGCTGCCATTTAACAAAGTCCCCGCTCCACCTTACATCCCGGGACGTCACTCATTTCTAATGATACACCGCCCCCTCCTACCACCCAGGCCCTAGGGCAATCATTCTGTACCAGTCTGGATAAAGCCTCAGCAGCCATTTTACCTTCATCTACTGTCATCACTATCCTTGTCCAGGTTTAAAGCATTTTATACCATGGCATTGTTGAATACTCCTTTCTGATTGGCTTGAAGGGCATTCTAGAGCATGCATTATTTTCCTATAACGCACAGTATATTTGCACGGTAGAATTCGATGGCTATAGTTCATTTGTACATGTTTTGTTTGAGCTGCTTTTGAAAGCAAAAGTCGATTTGAAAACCGTATTTGTATTGTTGAATTTGATTTTCATAATAGCACGCTAGGACTGATGGTGTCCCGTGTAGCTCAGTTGATAGAGCATGGCGTTTGCAACACCAGGGTTGTGGGTTCGATTCCCACGGGGGGCCAGTATGAAAAAATATATATGTATGCACTCACTAACTGTAAGTCGCTCTGGATAAGAGCGTCTGCTAAAATGACTAAAATGTAAATGTCTAACATGTCTGCGGTCTTACTCTGTGCTGCTATCTCCAGCCTACTGACTATGTCATTGCTTATGTAAAACGTGTGTAAGAAGTGAAAGGTCTCATGGCCTGCTGAAGTGTGTGGTTTAAATAAAGCTCCCAGTCTGTGATTGCAATCAACTGAAAATGCTGCCCTGTCTGCCTCTGCAGTAACGTGGCTGTCTGGCTAGGGCGGGGGCCAGATTGAAACTAAAGTAATTGGAAATAGTAGAGTTGTTCAGGGGCCTTGACCAATACTGTACTGACCTTTTGTCCTCAGGTCGTATTGATTTAATTCAACATGTGTTATGATCGGTGCTGTGAGAACTCATCCTTTTCACTCTCCTTCCCTGCAGTTATGGAAATCTCCCCCACATGCCTGCTTGGTGTTGGACTGTGGCTGCCCTCATGCAGAGCTTTCAGTAGTGCAGATATTTTCCAGATGCTTGGCTCGGGACACTGAGTGCCTGTGTGTGTGTGTGTGTGTGTGTGTGTCTGTAATAGAAAAAGCAGTCTGGGCAGAGATAACAGAGCTCTTCACTGCACTGCGGGCGATGGCGCGATAAGAGAAGTAGGAGCTGCCTTTTGGATTGTTTTGGTAACACAAGGCAGGCGTTTCATGATGTTAATGCACCGCAAACCTGAAGGACATTAGAACAATCCCGGGTCAACATTAAGTGAAATCCGCTGGGTTGAGTTGTGGACTGACTGGAGATGGTTGGTCTTATCTGTAGCACAGATCTAGTCAGCGTCATAATATTAAGTCTTATCAAAGCCTCATGTTTAGACACTGTAAGGCAAACAACTGTGATAGTGTTGTTAAACACGGCAGCCATGAAATGTGTGCTTTATCTTATCTGCCGTGTTGACTTATCAGCAGTGGAAAAATACCCTGTTGGAATTTATAAGAGAGAACAAGATGTTTTTTTACATACCGAGGTAGGCTAAGATGTCACCTAGGTAGGCTGCCACCCACCCACCACATGGCAGACCACAACAGAACAGAGCAAGCCAGGGGAGGCTGTAATCAGAGAGGCTGGATCCCAGGCTTTTGTCTGTGGGAAGAGCAAGGAGAATGGTCTCCTGGGTCATGGGGGTCTGGGTCATTAGAGACCTGGATCCTCCCCCCTTAGGAGGCATCATTACGGGGCACTGACTCTGTTGCGCTCCCCTCCCCCTGGATGTGCAGCCCGGCCTCATCAGTCATCAGTGGGGCTCTGGGGGAAAACTACTCCCCCCGCTAATCTAAAAACCCAACCACTGGGAAAAGGGAGAGAGGGGAGATGGAGCTCCTGACACTGTACTGTACCTCCTAGCTTGGTGCTAGCTAGGCTAGCAGGCCTCGTGCAGTCCTCACTGGGCTGCTGACCTACGCGTCCGGGTGTTCACATTACTGTAAAAACACACTGGAATGGAGCCGTAGCACAACACGCCATGTAGTGTTTGCGTTGAGAGACTTCCAGCTCTCCGAGTCTGGCCTGCTTGCTCCATTTTTAGGAGTGTTTGCACAAGGGTGTAATTTGTAACATTTTGCTGAGCTGAGCTGAGCTGAGCAGAGAGAGAGAGAGAGAGAGAGAGAGAGAGGGCTGGGACGGCGATGTACGTAGTGTAGCACTGACTGACTGGGAGTACTCAGTCAGGTTTCACTTGCTGTGGATTATACGTTTATTTTCTAATACACGTAGTGTGTGTGCACAGCATACTGTATTTGTCATCCAGACATACAGTGGCATTTATGGTTTTGAGTCTGACTAGGTCTTGTCATGCCTGTTGTTCACTGTCTGCATCCATCAATGACATTCTACGCAAATGTCCCCATACTGTCACCAGCGCTACCATACTGTAGCGATAATGGCTTGCCATCAACAACCACGCACCACAAGTATTCCAGTGAAGCAATGATCAGTTCAGAATAAATATTGTATTGTTGTCCCCAAACATGACACAACGCAGGCGTTTACATCCCCATATGGAGTCCTGAACAGCTCTGAAAAGCTCTGTCTGCCAATTGACAGCCTTGATTGCAGCGGGACGTCGTGTTCAAAGTAACTTTGCTCACAACGACGTGCAAGGCTGACATGTTCCCTGGCCTACTGCAGCCACCATACCTAAAAGCAGCAGCGAAAGAAAGGAAGAAAGGAAAATGAGGGATAAAGCTTTCCATCTCTGGAAGGTCAAACAGACAGGCACTTTTTGTGATGGTTCTAGCAGAGAGAGATACCCTCAATGCCAACAGTATGATAGAAATGTGAAGGAGGCCATGGTGGAGAGACAGAGTGGGCTCTTATGGAACGGTTTGTTCCCTCCTCCTCACTGCTGTAGTGTACACAGATAAACACCCACAGATTGATGGTATTTGGCCCCACCATCTCTCTCCTTCTGATGAAATTCAATAGACCAACATAAAGTGTCCTAAGATGGAGTGAATTGTGTGATGGTCCAAAGTGGATTATTGTGAAATGACAGGGAAAGCCAAGTGACACACTTGATAGCACGTTCATATTTTGTCCCCATGTGCTGTACTTTACACCACCACTTTTCAGCTCAATGTACCACCGTTACATAGAGCACAGAAAACCATTTGGCTACAGTGATTGTCTGACAGATAAATGGGGTAACATATCCAAAACGTGTGTGTGCCTGCCTGTGTGTGTGTGTGAGTCCTGTCGCAGCAGGGCCATAGGTTGATGAGTGTCTGGGGTGTACAGAGGCCTAATCCAGGGCACATTTGATTGTTGACAGAGCAGAGAGCGCAGCGCGGCACGGCGTGGCAGAGGGTAAATGTCTTCTCGAGACGGGGTCCTTGTTCCCTCTCTCTCTCTCTCTCTAGCTCTCTCTCTCTCTCTCTCTCTACCTCTCTCTTTGTATCTCTCTCTATTTCTCTCCCTTTCTCGTTGTCTCTCTCTCCCTCTCTTTCTCTCCCTCTTTCTCTCTCTCTCTCGCTCTGCCGCTGCTCATGGAATTGATTGAGGTTTCTGTGTGATCCCTGTAGATAGAGAGCTGGCTGGCTACTAGCTGCTACTCTGCTTCCCTTACCTACACTGTAATTTGAATAAAGAGAGCCCTCACTCAAATGGCAGCAGACAGGCCCCGGGGTGGATCACGACACCGCAAACACTCACTGCAGTTCCCCGCCGCTCGTAGCCTCGAACATGTTCTCAAAGGGCACCCGGAAGCTCCAGCAGAACACTCAGCCGACTGCTCACTAGATGCCCCTTTTATAAATCCCAGACTCACCTGGTTTCAATGGCTCAAACAGACAGCCTGGTGCTAGGTTATATCTGAGGACAAAGGCTTCTTTTTCTATATCAGATAAAGTAAAAGGATAAAGGGTTGGTTTCCACATTGTATTAAAAAAGTACCCCCCTCCTGAATGTCTTTGTTTGATGCCATGTCTGAATGCCTATCCCTACTTCTCTCTCTCTCTCTCTCTCTCTCTCTCTCTCTCTCTCTCTCTCTCTCTCTCTCTCTCTCTCTCTCTCTCTCTCTCTCTCTCTCTCTCTCTCTCTCTCTCTCTTTCAATTCAATTCGATTCGATTTAAGGGCTTTATTGGCACTCAGAAGTTCCAAAATAATAAAGACATTTCAAATGTCATATTATGTACACTACCGTTCAAAAGTTTGGGGTCACTTAGAAATGTCCTTGTTTTCGAAAGAAAAGCATTTGATCAGAAATACAGTGTAGACATTGTTAATGTTGTAAATGGATATTGTAGCTGGAAACGGCTGATTTTTTAAATGGAATATCTACATAGGCGTACAGAGGCCCATTATCAGCAACCATCAGTCCTGTGTTCCAATGGCACGTTGTGTTTGCTAATCCAAGTTTATCATTTTAAAAGGCTAGTTGATCATTAGAAAACCCTTTTGCAATTATGTTAGCACAGCTGAAAACTGTTGTGCTGATAAAAGAGGCAATAAAACTGGCCTTCTTGAGACTAGTTGAGTATCTGGAGCATCAGCAATTGTGGGTTCGATTACAGGCTCAAAATGGCCAGTAACAAATAACTTTCTTCTGAAACTCGTCAGTCTATTCTTGTTCTGAGAAATGAAGGCTATTCCATGCGAGAAATTGCCAAGAAACTGAAGATCTCGTACAACACTGTATACTACTCCCTTCACAGAACAGCGCAAACTGGCTCTAACCAGAATAGAAAGAGGAGTGGGAGGCCCCAGTGCACAACTGAGCAAGAGGACAAATACATTAGAGTGTCTAGTTTGAGAAACAGACGCCTCACAGGTCCTCAACTGGCAACTTCATTAAATAGTACCCACAAAACACCAGTCTCAACGTCAACAGTGAAGAGGCGACTCCGGGATGCTGACCTTCTAGGCAGAGTTGCAAAGAAAAAGCCATATCTCAGACTGCCCAGGACTGATGGTTGCTGATAATGGGCCTCTGTTGCCAATGTAGATATTCCATTAAAAATCAGCCGTTTCCAGCTACAATAGCCATTTACAGCATTAACAATGTCTACACTGTATTTCTGATCAATTTGATGTTATTTTAATGGACCGAAAAATTGCTTTTCTTTCTAAAACAAGGACATTTCTATGTGACCCCAAACTTTTGAACGGTAGTGTGTATATACAGTGTTTAACTATTTGCACATTGTTACAAGTACAAATGGGAAAATAAATTTGAAAACAAACCCTTTTCTTGTGGCAACAGGTCACAAATCTTGCTGCTGTGATGGCACACTGTGGTATTTCACCCAGTAGATAAGGGAGTTTATCAAAATTTGGTTTTGTTTTCGAATATTTTGTGGATCTGTGTTATCTGGGGGAAATATGTGTCTCTAATATGGTCATACATTTGGCAGGAGGTTAGTAAGTGCAGGTCAGTTTCCACCTCATTTTGTGGGCAGTGTGCACATAGCCTGTCTTCTCTTGAGAGCCAGATCTGCCTAAGGCAGCCTTTCTCAATAGCAAGGCTATGCTCACTGAGTCTGTACATAGTCAAAGCTTCCCTTAAGTTTGGGTCAGTCACAGTGGTCAGGTATTCTGCCACTGTGTACTCTCTGTTTAGGGCCAAATAGCATTCTAGTTTGCTCAGTTTTTTTGTTAATTCTTTCCAATGTGTCAAGTAATTCTCTTTTTGTTTTCTCATGATTTGGTTGGGTCTAATTGTGTGTGTTGTTGTTGTCCTGGGGCTCTGTGGGGTCTGTTTGTGTTTGTGAACAGAGCACCAGGACCAGCTTGCTTAGGGGACTCTTCTCCAAGTTCATCTCTCTGTAGGTGATGGCTTTGTTATGGAAGGTTTGGGAATCGCTTCCTTTTAAGTGGTTATAAAATGTAAAGGCTCTTTTCTGGATTTTGATAATTAACAGGTATTGGCCTAATTCCGCTCTGCATGTATTATTTGGTGTGTTTCGTTGTACACGGAGGATATTTTTGCAGAATTCTGCATGCAGAGACTCAATTTGCTGTTTGTCCCATTTTGTGAATTCTTGGTTGGTGAACGGACCCCACTGCTCACAACCATAAAGGGCAATGGGTTCTATAACTGATTCAAGTATTTTGATCCAGATCCTAATTGGTATGTCGAATTTTATGCTCCTTTTGATGGCATAGAAGGCCCTTCTTGCCTTGTCTATCAGATCATTCACAGCTTTGTGGAAGTTACCTGTGGCGCTGATGTTTAGGCCGATGTATGTCACTCTCTCTCTCTCTCTCTAGCTCTTGCTCTCGCTCTCTCTTTCTCTCTCTCCCCTCTTATTCGTTCCTAACAGGCTTTGTTTAAATGGGTCCCCTGTTCCTCCACACCATGCAGTGTTTAGCTTCCCTAAGACCTATATTAGCAGTAAACGGTACCAGGGCCAGGAGGAGTCAAGAGGAGTCAATAGGAGTCAGGAGAAGTCAGGAGGAGTGGCGTTTGTTTGTTAATGCTGCCCGGAGGTTTCTGCTGGAGGAGGTGCCATTTGACCCTCTGGCCCACACTGACACACACACGCTCCACTCTCCCCCCCACTGACCCGGAGGACGAGGGAGATGTTAAGATTCCACAGACACTTCCTCTGAGAGCTGACATCATTAGCCAGCCAGCCACGTTCCGTTTCAGCAGGAGAGGGCCGGCGTGCCGCGAGGTCAAGATCACGGTACAATTACCCCAGCCCCCGTGTCGTTATCATACCCCTCCATGGCCCCCTGCCTGGCCTCACGCCTGCCAAAGTCGCCCCGTTACTGCTCCTGGAGACAATTAGCCTCCAGAATATCCTGCTGTCATTTTCTGTTGGCTGCTCTCCTCCTCCTCCTCCTCCTCCTCCTCATCCTCATCCCTCTGTATCTCATTAACAGGTCTATGAGCCACTGTTTGTGCTGCATTCAGACAGCCTCTTTCTCTCTCTCGCTCTTTCTCTCGCTCGCTCTCTCGCTCTCTCTCTCTCTCGCTCTCGCTCTCTCTCTCAGTGTGTTACTGCCACCAAGTGGTATGTGTGGTTTTTATCTCAGCGCTATGGTCAGGTTAATTTAGTTTATTAATTCGACCATTTTAAAAACAAACACACATAATACTTGAAAAATGCATACACGCACATGAGTAAAATCAGTATCCTTTTCAGTCCAGCTATTATTATCATCAGTATCATGTCTCCATCTCAACGGCCACAGACGGACAGACAGACAGACAGACAGACAGGAGGTGCAGTACAGTAGGAGACAGCTCTACTTTAGGACTACTACCTGGCCATTAGGATGCACAGTCAAATCCCCTGTACGCCTATTAACTCCCCTTCATCCCTATTAATACAATAGAGCTGTTCCTATTGCACAGGTCGGATCCTTACTCTATGTACAGTACATCACATCATGACAAGCCACTCCTGTCAGATAGTTACTATCTCACACACACACACACTCATATATGGAGGCCCTAGCCTAGCACGTGTCAGCATTTTGAGGCATCATAAACATGCTAATACAGGCCTGTGTAATTGCATATGCAGTATATCTCAGCTCTCAAGGCGGGATGCTGTCATGTTATGTGCTTTTTCCCCTCCCTTTTTTTAGACCTGAATTCCATACCAACACAATGCTTGAGAGTTAGTTATCTCATCTTTTCCTCCCTTTAACCCCCCATCCTCCTCCTATCCTCCTACCCCCCCACCCTCCTCCCCTACCCCCCACCCTCTTCCTCTCCTCTTCCCCTACCCCCATCCTCCTCCTCTCCTCCTCCCCTACCCCCCACCTTCCTCCTCTCCTCCTCCCCTACCCCCACCCTCTTCCTCTCCTCTTCCCCTACCCCCATCCTCCTCCTCTCCTCCTCCCCTACCCCCCACCTTCCTCCTCTCCTCCTCCCCTATTCTCCACCCTCCTCCTCTCCTCCTCCCCTATTCCCCACCCTCCTCCTCTCCTCCTCCCCTATTCCCCACCCTCCTCCTCTCCTCCTCTCCTCCTCCCCCACACTCCGCTCTTTCTCTCTTACGGTCCAGCAGGAGCTATTATAGATGAATCTGACAGAAAAAGCAGACATCACTGCCAACGCGGAGTGACAAGAGAGAGGCTATGAACATCGTCTTCTGCCGAGTGAAGTTTCAGATAGCAGATGCTTCCCTTTTTTCACCCCCTCCCATCGCCTCCCTCCGGCCTCCTTCTTCTCTGACAAGTATGGAGTCTTTTCATGTGTGCATTCCAGTGTGGGAAGGAAGGGTTCCCTCAACCGTAGACTGATCTCTCTCCTCCATCTCTCTCTCTCCCCACCCCCTCTCTCTCTCTCTCTCTCTCTCTCTCTCTCTCTCTCTCTCTCTCTCTCTCTCTCTCTCTCTCTCTCTCTCTCTCTCTCTCTCTCTCTCTCTCTCTCTCTCTCTCTCTCTTTCTCAATTCAATTCAAAGGGCTTTATTGGCATGGGACACGTGTTTACATTGCCAAAGCAAGTGAAATAGATAATAAACAAAAGTGAAATAAACAATAAAAATGAACTGTAAACATTACACTCACAAAAGTTCCAAAGGAATAGAGACATGTCATATTATAGCTATATACAGTGTTGTAACAATGTGCAAATAGTTAAAGTACAAAAGGGAAAATAAATAAACATAAATATGGGTTGTATTTACAATGGTGTTTGCTCTTCACTGGTTGCCCTTTTCTTGTGGCAACAGGTTACAAATCTTGCTGCTGTGATGGCACACTGGTATTTCACCAAATAGATATGGGAGTTTATCAAAATTTGTGGGTCTGTGTAATCTGAGGGAAATACGTGTCTTTAATATGGTCATACATTTGGCAGGAGGTTAGGAAGTGCAGCTCAGTTTCCACCTCATTTTGTGGTCAGTGTGCACATTTTATTTTTGTTTTATATATATATATATATATATATATATATATATATATATTTTACCTTTATTTAACTAGGCAAGTCAGTTAAGAACAAATTCTTATTTACAATGACGGCCTACACCGGCCAAACCCGGACGACGCTGGGCCAATTGTGCGCCGCCCTATGGGACTCCCAATCACGGCCGGTTGTGATACAGCCTGGAATCGAACCAGGGAGTCTGTAGTGACGCTTCAAGCACTGAGATGCAGTGCCTTAGACCACTGCGCCACTTGGGAGCCAGGTATGCCTATGGCGGCCGCGCTCAATAGCAAGGCTATGCTCACTGAATCTGTACATAGTCAAATCTTGCCTTCATTTTGGGTCAGTCACAATGGTCAGGTATTCTGCCACTGTGTACTCTCTGTTTAGGGCCAAAAGGAATTGTAGTTTGCTCAGTTTTTTTGTTAATTCTTCCCAATGTGTCAAGTAATTCTCTTTTTGTTTTCTCATGATTTGGTTGGGTCTAATTGCGTTGCTGTCCTGGGGCTCTGTGGGGTCTGTTTGTGTTTGTGAACAGAGCCCCAAGACCAGCTTGCTGAGGGGATTCTTCTCCAGGTTCATCTCTCTTTAGGTGATGGCTTTGTTATGGAAGGTTTGTGAATTGCTTCCTTTTAGGTGTTTTTAACGTCTCTTTTCTGGATTTTGATAATTAGCGCGTATCGGCCTAATTCTGCTCTGCATGCATTATTTGGTGTTTTTCGTTGTACACAGAGGATATTTTTGCAGAATTCTGCATGCAGAGTCTCAATTTGGTGTTTGTCCTATTTTGTGAATTCTTGGTTGGTGAGCGGACCCCAGACCTTACAACCATAAAGGGCAATGGGTTCTAGAACTGATTCAAATTTGTTTTGCCAGATCCTAATTGGTATGTCTAATTTTATGTTCTTTTGATGTTCCTTTTTCTTGCCTTGTCTCTCAGATAATTCACAGCTTTGTGGAAGTTACCTGTGGTGCTGATGTTTAGGCCGAGGTAGTATAGTTCTTTGTGTGCTCTAGGGCAACGGTGTCTAGATTTAATTTGTATTTGTGGTCCTGGCAACTAGACCATTTTTGGAGCATCAGATCATCAGCAAACAGTAGACATTTGACTTCAGATTCTAGTAGGGTGAAGCCGGGTGCTGCAGACTGTTCTAGTGCCCTCACCAATTCGTTGATATATACAGTTGAAGTCGGAAGTTTACATACATTTAAACTCAGTTTTTCCCAATTCCTGACATTTAATCCTAGTAAAAATTCCCTGTCTTAGGTCAGTTAGGATCACCACTTTATTTTAAGAATGTGAAATGTCAGAATAATAGTAGAGAGAATGATTTATTTCAGCTTTTATTTCTTTCATCACATTCCCAGTGGGTCAGAAGTTTACATACACTCAATTAGTATTCGGTAGCATTGCCTTTAAATTGTTTAACTTGGGTCAAACGTTTCGGGTAGCCTTCGACAAGCTTCCCACAATAAGTTGGGTGAATTTTGGCCCATTCCTCCTGACAGAGCTGGTGTAACTGAGTCAGGTTTGTAGGCCTCCTTGCTCGCACACGCTTTTTCAGTTCTGCCCACACATTTTCTATAGGATTGAGGTCAGGGCTTTGTGATGGCCACTCCAATACCTTGACTTTGTTGTCCTTAAGCCATTTTGTCACAACTTTGGAAGTATGCTTGGGGTCATTGTCCATTTGGAAGACCCATTTGTGACCGAGCGCTAACTTCCTGACTGATGTCTTGAGATGTTGCTTCAATATATCCACATCATTTTCCTTCCTCATGATGCCATCTATTTTGTGAAGTGCACCAGTCCCTCCTGCAGCAAAGCACCCACACAGCATGATGCTGCCACCCCTGTGCTTCACGGTTGGGATGGTGTTCTTCGGCTTGCAAGTGCCACCTTTTTCCTCCAAACATAACGATGGACATTATGGCCAAACAGTTATATTTTTGTTTCATCAGACCAGAGGACATTTCTCCAAAAAGTACGATCTTTGTCCCCATGTGCAGTTGCAAACCGTAGTCTGTTTTTTTAATGGCGGTTTTGGAGCAGTGGCTTCTTCCTTGCTGAGCGGCCTTGCAGGTTATTTCGATATAGGACTTGTTTTACTGTGGATATAGATACTTTTGTACCTGTGTCCTCCAGCATCTTCACAAGGTCCTTTGCTGTTGTTCTGGGATTGATTTGCACTTTTCGCACCAAAGTACGTTCATCTCTAGGAGACAGAATGCGTCTCCTTCCTGAGCGGTATGACGGCTGCGTGGTCCCATGGTGTTTATACTCGCGTACTATTGTTTGTACGGATGAACATGGTACCTTCAGGCGTTTGGAAATTACTCCGAAGGATGAACCAGACTTGTGGAAGTATACAATTTTTTTCTGAAGTCTTGGCTGATTTCTTTTGATTTTCCCATGATGTCAAGCAAAGAGGCACTGAGTTTGAAGGAAGGCCTTGAAATACATCCACAGGTGCACCTCCAATTGACTCAAATGATGTCAATTAGCCTATCAGAAGCTTCTAAAGCCATGACATAATTTTCTGGAATTTTCCAAGCTGTTTAAAGGCACAGTCAACTTAGTGTATGTAAACTAATGACCCACTGGAATTGTGATACAGTGAATTATAAGTGAAATAATCTGTCTGTAAACAATTGTTGGAAAAATTACTTGTGTCATGCACAAAGTAGATGTCCTAACCGACTTGCCAAAACGATAGTTTGTTAACAAGAAATTTGTGGAGTGGTTGAAAAATGAGTTTTAATGACTCCAACCTAAGTGTATGTAAACTTCTGACTTCAACTGTATGTTGAAGAGGGTGGGGCTCAAGCTGCATCCCTGTCTCACCCCACGGCCCTGTGGAAAGAAATGTTTGTGTTTTTTGCCAATTTTACCCGCACTCTTGTTGTTTGTGTACATGGATTTTATAATCTCTCTCTCTCTCTTTCTCTCTCTCTCTCTCTCTCTCTCTCTCTCTCTCTCTCTCTCTCACTTCCTCTCTCTCTCTCTCTCTCTCTCTCTCTCTCTCTCTCTTTCTCTCTCTCTCTCGCTCTCTTCCTCTCTCTCTCTCTCTCTCTCTCTCTCTCTCTTTCTCTCTCTCTCTCGCTCTCTTCCCCTCTCTCTCTCTTCCTCTCTCTCTCTCTCTCTCTCTCTCTCTCTCTCTCTCTCTCTCTCTCTCTCTCTCTCTCTCTCTCTCTCTCTCTTCCTCTCTCTCCCTCTCTTTCTCTTCCCTTTGTTCTCCTTCTGTGACTTATCAATGCAGCTGAGAGAAGAGCAGACCGTGTGTGTGTGTGTGTATGTGTGTGCACGCACGTGGTGTGTAACCTTTATGGACCATACAACCTGTGCTGGTCACGTGTGCATGTCAGGTGTGTGTGTAACATTAATGCTTTTACATAGCGATTGGAAGTATTTTCTCATAATTTTTGCATGGAAGAATACAGATATGGTGTCATGGTAGAGATGATGTGATACTGGTTTGCCACAAATGGAAGAAAGATCTGCATATTTTCTTCTCTTTCACTGCATTAGAGACTTTGCGGGAATAACCGTTGCCAAGTTTTGCTCCCAAACTTTGCAATTATGGCAAATCTAAACCATATGTAGATGTTCTGGCTGACATTCCCTTTGTTCGGTAGGGTTCACAGATGATTGCTGCCTTTGATGTATTGTAATGTTGGCTCTCCGCCTCCTGAAATAAGAGCGTTAAGGGTTCGCAGTGGTGAGCGATGTTTTAGGGTCAGAGGCATTATACTGTGTGTTTGTTCAATTCTATATTTTCCCCTTTGACTCTTGATCTCTTCTTTCACCCATGTAAAATCTATATGTTGTGTTTCAGAAGCCTCTGTGAGATTTACACAGGTATTTATTTATATGCTGCAAATCAATATGCAATAAACTTGATTGACGATTTCAGATTTATGCACGGCAATTTGTTTTATTGGGTTGTCGTTACCATTCGAACAGCAATGGTCTTCCGATTAGGTCTTATGTCTTTCATGTGACCATTGCTGGGTTATGTGTTAACTCGCCCCTCCATACACATGCATCCCTAAGCCTAATATAACAATTGCAGCTGTCAGAACATGAGTCCACAGGGGATTTGTGCAGCTGTCCAGGAGACCACAAACATTATCACGCAGGCACACACACACACACACACACACACACACACACACACACACACACACTCACACTCACACTCACACTCACACTCACACTCACACTCACACACACACACACTCTCACACACACACACACACACACACACACACACACACACACACACACACACACACAGACACGCACTCTCCTACACATTCATATGTACAAACTCTTACACACAAATGCACTGGCAGTTTGTGCAGGCATGAGATAACGTTCCAGGACTTTTCCAAGGGCAGGAAGAGTTCTCAGACATCAGAGGGAGCAGTATTAGCCCAGGTTGATTCATTACATGTGTTGCATCTGCCTCCGATTAAACAGGCCCAGAGCTCTGGCTGTCTCTGTTTGCGTCTCAAATGGCACCCTATTCCCTATATAGTGCACTAAGCTACTTTTGACAAGGGTCCTATCAAAAGTAGTGCACTATATAGGGAATAGGGTATCATTTGGGATGCAGCCTCTGGCTCTGCCTCACAACCCCAGCCTCTCTCTCTCTCTCACTCTCTCTTTCTCTTTCCCTCTCTCCCTCTCCCATCTGGTAGCCTGCTCTCTCGCACAGCCTCCTGAGTAAGACCCAGATTAACTCTAGTTGATGCTTTTTAAGCCTGTGGATAAACCTCCATACTGGGGCTACATTTGGACACACCTGCAGTATACACACTCGGAAACAGGACATTTTACACAGTGTCACTTCCACATGCCTGGGCTGGGTGTGTTGGAATCACTGGAGGACCATTGCTTACCTTGGTGTCCTCGGTCACGGCTGTCTGTAGTTGTACATGCTAGGTAAGAGGTGCTACTGTACATTAGCCTAGTTGCCAGAGCTAAAGCACCAGTTTGTGCTTTAGACAGCTGGCATGACAGCTAAAAATAGAAGTTGGATAAAGCATGGCTCTGGCAACCTGGATGTAATGCCACACTGGTTTTCATCATTTTTGTCCTTTGCTCATACACATCTACTTTTCTCTTCTTATACTCCCAAGATTATAATGACGTCCTCAAGTCAGAATGCAAAGTGTCTGAAATGCGTGTTTGAATCAAAAGGCACATACATTAATACAAGTCCCTTTTTCACAGATCCTCTAAAGTAGTTTGGCTGCGCTGATAATTATTTCTGATTTAATTAAAGGGATTGATATTTCTCAGGTTACTTGTTCGAAGAAGAGTGTCACTATTATCCGGTGTCACTTCTTTGCGTACAGTGTGAATGTTACCACTTCCCCAAAAAGTCATTTCTGAAAGTGATAATAAGAAGAGCATTTTCAGGCAGCTGAAATCAACCCGTGTTACACCATGTCTTCGTCCCAAATGACCTATATATTTTTTACCATAGGATTATGGTAAATAATAGTGCACTATATAGGGAATAGGGTGCTATTTGGGACGCAGACCACATCCCTGTAAGTGTTATGTCTAAAGGAGCTGATATCGTCTGTTGCTGTTAACATATCATGGATATGATATGATATGATATGGCTAAAGAGAGTCCCCATCGGTTGATATGTCGGTGTGTTGTTGGGCCAAAACTGGACACTGGATTTACACAGAGTCATTGTGATTTTATAATAGCTTATAACAGTTTGTGTTCATTCAGTCAGTTAGCGTTAAGGTGCATAAGGCAAGGCCAAGGGCCACTGAAACCTGTCTTTAGTCATAGGCTACATTCTGTTGTTTCAACATCACTCTGGTTGAAACTCCCTCAGAACCTGTCTTGTGCTTTTCTCTCATCTCCACTGATTTATGAGGTTATAGAGAGTCATAATTGATTAACCCTGTTGTTATGAAATGACTTTGGTATTTATGAACTGGATATATGGCATACGAGGCCTAGTTAAGGTTATTACATTGCGTAATACAATAAAGAAACTGAATTGATTTATTGCCTTTATTTAACCAGAAGTCTTTGAGAACACATTCTATTTTACAATAACAACCGACATTTCCATTAGGACAATCTATCTATCTATCTATCTATCTATCTATCTATCTATCTATCTATCTATCTATCTATCTATCTATCTATCTATCTATCTATCTATCTATCTATCTATCTATCTATCTATCTATCTATCTATCTATCTATCTATCTATCTCAGAAACCATCTTGTGACTTTCATAGCAGTAGTTTTCTTTATTTTGCAAGAGGATTATTTTATTTATTTATCATGATAGCAACCATCATTTTAAAATATAATTATAGCAACCATCATATCATATAATGCATTACTTTGTTTTGAATCTGGAACGCCAATGTGGCCATCAGATCATAATACAAGTTATTATTTATATGAAGAAATATGGTACTTAGCCAATGCAGATCAGCTGTCATGCATAATGGATCTCAATAGATATCTATACAACCAACCCACAGTAATGAGTGTGTCTCATGCATTTGCCATCTTTTCTAGTAATTCAATTTTCTACTGCATTATGTGTGGCACACTTGTATTTATAATGTTATATTTTTTAGATCCTCTCTAATAGCCTGCTCCTATCACTTCCTCTATGAAGATATTTAATCACATAGAAAAGGAACTACAACAATGTATCTTTCTTTCTAAACCATATCTCAACTACTAAATGTTAAATGTAATGCTGCCAAACCCAGAAGTCACTTGTTTATTATTGCTTTTTTCTCTCTCTTTAAACATATTTTTTTTTATGTCTAGGGAACTTTGACTTGTAAATAATGAAGCTGAGCTCCAGACAGAAACAACAACACAACACTAAAGGGAAGTGAAGGATATTTAAATGTTTTCATTAGCATACGTAACCATTTGCAAAATACGCTACTTCTTTCAACACTAATAGTGTATGCAGGAATCAACGCCTGTGTATCTTGGGAGGGGGAGAGAGAGAGGGAGATCTGCATAATTTGGATGCGTTGTTGACTCGGATAATGAAGAGAACACAAATCCTGAGGATTGCACTTGCTCTCGTTTCTAATAACATTACTAACATTTCAACATCATTGGCCTAATTGCTGTTGTTAGCAGCACTGAGAAATGCTTGCCTGCGATAAGAAGGGTGTGTGTGTGTGTCTGTGTGTGTGTGTGTGTGCGCGTATGTGTGCCTGCGTGCTTGGGTGTGTGTTTGTGCGTCCTTAGGGGCTGTGTGCTTATCAGTGCAGGGCAGACAGTGTTGTATTGAACCTGGTTGACAGGTGAGTGGGTCATGGTGGCGGGGGGGGGGGGGGGGTGTTAGGGGAGAGCTCAAAGCCCCAGGGATAGGTTCTGAGGGACGAGTCCATGTTCAGGAGCAGGTGTGCCTCCCTGCCTCCACTCACTCTGGGCTCCCCCCTCTCTCAGCTCCCCTTTCTCCCCCAGGAGACATATGGTGAGAGTGATTGGAGAGGGCTGCAGGGCAGGGATGAGATGAGGGGGCCAAGGGGAGCCCAGCTCCACTCTACCCTGTTCATCTGTTACAGACAGGGCCTGTGGGAGTCTGATCGCTCCTGAGGGGGAACCCTGAATTAGGGCAAGAAGCGTTTGTGGTTTTTAAGGTTGACTCATTTGTTACTCTGCGGTGGAGGAGGAGGAGGAGGAGGGAGGCCTCCTACTTAGCTACAGTATCTGTGTGTGGTATATCATCCTCACACTAACACATCCCGGGTGGTGGGTTATTCTTGTTCATCTGTTTGTGTGCTACAGCTCATTTGTCTAGTGGGTCTGTGTTTTAATCTGACGAGTGACTGTTTTCTCTTGTCCTGGTGTCACTGCCAAGAATAGAAACACCATCTTGTTGCAATTTCACAAGCTCGTATTTGTACCCCTGGCAAATATGATGTAGTCCTTCCTGACTGACTACACTGTACCTGGAGAGAGTTATGGGGGAATTTGAGCTCTTGTATAATATGTGTTCCCTTTTTTATGTGGTCATTTATTACAAGGGGGATGAATAATACAGGATTAAGACACGTAATGGATACGCTGGGACTCGTCAAAATAAAAGCAAAAATCCATTTGCTCTCTCCCTGTAGTAAATCCACTACTTTGTCCTTGGGCTAATTTCCAGCTGGGGTGTTGTGGCTGTTACCATTGCAGAAGGGGAGGGAAGGAGGTGGGTGTAATGGTGAAGGAGGAGGGAGGGAGTGTGAGAGGAGGAGGAGGCAGACGAGACGTGTCGGGTGCTGCTGAGCTGAGGATGAACAAAGCCAGGAACTCCAGCACCGCTCGCCCTCCTTCCTTCCCCTGCCTCCGAGCAGCTGCCACTTCTGAGCCTGAAGAAAATGAAGGCAGATGAATCAATTTGGCCTGTGGCCCTAAAGTGCACTTGTCTGCGCCCCAGCCTGCGCCGGGGATAATGAGCCAATAGATTGAGCCAGTGCTCTGCGGCACTGAGGTGCCTCTCTCTGCTGCTGCCTGCCTGCTTGATGCTCAGCACTGCTGGGCTGGGCCCCGCCATCTCCTCCTCCCTGTCCCCCAGCAGCAGTGGCTCGATCCCTCGCTGTGTCTCGTTGGGTTAATGGGGGTGAGGATCCTTTGCACAGGACACTTTTCAGAACAAATTAGAGGAAGGATCTGTATCCTGGCGGAGGCCCTCCTCTCCGGCACCGCACCTGGCCCAAAGTGCTGCCCCGCAGCCCCACCACAGCCCCACAGTATAGCCAGCAGAGAGGAGCAGCCAGGCAGAGGCTCAGGTCTGGATGAGGGTAATAAGGACTGACACAGGGATGAGGCTGAGGCACAACCTCCCAGACTACAGCTGACAGGTGAAGAGAGGCCGGGGAGAGGACAATGAGGAGAGAGGGAGAGGTGCTGAAGGGCTGAAAGCTTTTTAATTCGAGCAGGAAGGTGGAGACCCTTCTGACGCAGAGGCCCTGAAATGGCTTCCCTACAAGTTGAGAGGGGGGTCAAAAGAGCATTACAACAAAGCAGCAGCCACCAGCTCCCTGCCTGCCTGCGGGCTGGCTGGCTGCAGATTGATCGACATGGGAGAGAGGCAGGTTAGCCTAGCCTAGCATAGCCTAGCGTGAATGGACTGTCAACCCCACTGAAACACTGCTGTTTTTATCAATGTCACGACTAGCGCAGTTTGTTCTTAGGGGGTTTTCCTGTCTTTATAAACCACTGCAGTTCAGTTCAGTTTAAATGAGCAGGCCCAAGTCAGCAGTCAGCAGCTACTCAACTTGGGAGAAATTAAGACGCTAGAGGGCCCTTTGAAGCTAATTAAAGAGCACAGAGCAGAGCCTCCAGAGAGAGTCTGTCCGCAGAGCAGACACGTTCAATACCCAGACTAATGGGCCTAATTTCCAGTGCATTATTCATGTACAACACACACATTACTTGTGTCCTTTTTTTATTTCTGCAGAGTGCCTTTAATGCGGAGCGGAGAAACACTCGCCGCCGCCGCTTGAACTCAACCTGTTTAACCTTGCCCCGTGCTGTGCCTGGCAATTCTCCACGCCGTTGTAAACAAAATTAATCCACAGGACAGAAAATAGGGCTCTAAAACAGGGCCCTTTAGAGAGAAATTCCCCCTAGCATTACCCAGAGTGCCTTTCAAAGCTATGTTGACTTTGATCTTTGTCATCGGATTGGCCAATCAGATCTCAGAGGAGACATTAGCTCCACCCACAAGTCCTCTATAATGTAGCCTTGCCCTTCAGTGCAAGTAAGAAAACAAATTGGGTGCGTCCCAAATGGCACCCTATTCTCTATGTAGTCGTGCATTACATAGGGAATAGGCTGCCACTTCAGTACAAAAAAAGAATTAAAGAGATACAGATAGATCTCAAGACCAATTAAAGCCTCTCCCTGGACCTGAACTAACCACATCCTTAATCACAGGCTGACAGGGCTGCCAGTCTCTATCAGAGGCACTGAATTTTAGCCTGAATCAATTCCTCTTGTCCTGCTGAACAATAGGTTAGAGAGCCTCCTAACAGCCAGCCAGGCAGGCAGCATCGTTAAGCTGGATCGCTAATTAGCCCCTCTACTCTGATCAATAATCAGTGTGATTGCTGACTGAGGATCCACCACTACGGACCTGCTGGAGGGGGTGTAAACACTTTAGCTTGGATATTTGTCAGTGCTGATGCTTGGTAAACAAAGTAATCAGAGTGCCTGACTGTCTCCCTGGCTCTCAGTGCACTGCACTTGACATTTACATTTTACATTTTAGTCATTTAGCAGACGCTCTTATCCAGAGCGACTTACAGTTAGTGAGTGCATACATTTTCCATTCTGGCCCCCCGTGGGAATCGAACCCACAACCCTGGCGTTGCAAGCGCCATGCTCTACCGAGCTACAGGAGGCCAACCTCACTGCCCCTCTCTCCCTCTCCACCTCTGTCTGGAAGTGGATTCTTTGTGCCAAAAAAAGTTGTAATCATAAAGCCTGTCATCCATTTTCAGATTCAAGGAGCAATTAGCTTGACAGCCAGAGAGAGAGATTCAGAGAGAAAGATAGAGAAAGAAATAGAGGGAGAGAGACTGTGGGAGTTGCAGGATGGCAGACACCTGATTACGACCACCTGCAGGGTCTCTCTTTCCTTCCTGTCTGTGTGTCTGCATCCTGATTGCAGTATGTTGCCGGAGGCATTCTGCCATTTCTGCTGGGCTGTCACTACCGACCTCAACATACGCTAGTGCCTTTCGTCCAATCAGCAGGCCTCATCCGGCTTGACCTGGCCAGGGCCTCAGCAGGGTAATTAAAAGGGAATTGTGTCTATTTGGCTTGTCGCTGCTGGTCGCTGGTCACCGGGCAAACGGACAGACAGACAGAAGGGTAGACAAACAGCCAGGGCAGCCTCTCTTTCTCTGTCTCTCTCTGCCAGCCAAGTGGCAGCGCCTCTGCCACGCCACCTCAGTATAGGACCTGTCAGATTAGCTGATGACCCTTTTAATTCGACTCTGCCGGGGGCCATAATTGATATTTCCCAGGAAAGGTTAATTGTTAGCAGTGATCTGCTTAAATGACAGTGGAGATCTGGAGACCGAGGCGAGCCACGGCGTGCTACGCCACCAGGGACTAGAGCAGGCAGAGCTGCAAGCTGCTAGTCAAGTAGATTACACCCCACAGGCAGCCATTCGCCTTCAGCCGTCCCAATTGTCTTCAGAGAGGGGCTTGTAGAGGACTGATAGGATGAGGTAGGGAGGGCTACCTCCTACCTCCTCGTCCGACCATGGCAGTGTGGCTGCCTCCCATCTGTCCTAGGAATATGGGTCGCTGCCAAGCCAACGCTCCTCTCATGGCTCGTCTGTCTAGCCCCAACCAAACAACATGTTCTCTCGTGTTGGCAGACCCAAACAGGCAACTTTATCATTCGACGGTGTACCACTAGGCGTGACCGTTATGTGCAGATTGTAAACAATAAACAAATGCTCAGGATTTTGGTAACTACTTTTCTGCAGACTGTTGTTGGATACAGGTGTTACATCAATGTGAAGGTCATGACTTTCAGGCGGACATTTTGGTTACTGCCAGTGCTTCTTTGCATACATTCAAACTATAAACTGACACTGAGACATGGGGCAACCAGTTTGCCTTTGTGTTTCACACTGAGCTACTTCTATTACGGATGGATTCCCTTTGTGTGAATACTGTGGCGCAACTTTGGTTTTAGAAGTGGGGGGGACATATATATAAAGTACCAGTCAAATGTTTGGACACACCTACTCATTCAAGGGTTTTTCTTAATTTTTTACTATTTTCTACATTGTAGAATAATAGTGAAGACATCAAAACTATGAAATAACACATATGGAATCATGTAGTAACCAAAAAAGTGTTAAACAAATCAAAATATATTTTAGATTTTAGATTCTTCAAAGTAGCCACCCTTTGCCTTGATGACGGCTTTGCACACTCTTGGCATTCTCTCAACCAGCTTCACCTGGAATGCTTTTCCAACAGTCTTGAAAGAGTTCCCACATATGCTGAGCACTTGTTGGCTGCTTTTCCTTAACTCTGCTGTCCGACACATCCCAAACCATCTCAATTGGGTTGAGGTTGGGTGATTGTGGAGGCCAGGTCATCTGATGCAGCACTCCATCACTCTCCTTCTTGGTCCAATAGCCCTTACACAGCCTGGAGGTGTGTTGGGTCATTGTCCTGTTGGAAAACAAATGATAGTCCCACTAAGCGCAAACCAGATGGGTGGCGTATCGCTGCAGAATGCTGTGGTAGCCATGCTGGTTAAGTGTGCCTTGAATTCTAAATAAATCACTGACAGTGTCACCACCAAAGCACCCCCACACCATCACACCTCCTCCTCCATGCTTCACGGTGGGAACCACACATGCGGAGATCATCCGTTCACCTACTCTGCGTCTCACAAAGACACGGCAGTTGGAACCAGAAATCTCCAATTTGGACTCATCAGACCAAAGGACATATTTCCATCAGTCTAATGTCCATTGCTCGTGTTTCTTGGCCCAAGCAAGTCTCTTCTTCTTATTAGTGTCTAGTATTTAGTAGTGGTTTCTTTGCAGCAATTCCACCATGAAGGCCTGATTCACGCAGTCTCCTCTGAACAGTTGTCATCAAGGCAATGGGTGGCTACTTTGAAGAATCTCAAATAATATTTTGATTTGTTTAACACTTTTTTGTGTTATTTCATAGTTTTGAAGTCATCACTATTATTCTACTATGTAAAAAAGTGTAGATAAAGAAAAACCCTTGAATGAGTAGGTGTGTCCAAACTTTTGACTGGTAGTGTATATATATATTTTTTATCCAATCGGATAAACACTCCGAACAGTCTACCCAACCGCTCGGAGGCATCCGCGTGGTCCTAAAGCACACTGTTACCCTGTTTTGTATCACATTCCAATTATAAAACTGGGGGGGAAAGTTGCGACCCTGTGTGAATAGACCACAGATGTGATTGAGACGGAGATTGGGTCGTGTTGTATCGAGGAGTTGCTGTGTAGTTTATGTGGCGTCGAGTTGGTCTTCTTTGACTGGAGTCGTACTAAAGAGATACTTTGTCTCTGTTCTAGAAAACATTTTTGGTAACACTTTCTATGAATACCCTCTTCATAATTCATTGCGAGCACATGTATAATGCTTTATGATATATGCATAATGCATTATAATGCACAACATATTATTTATATACTTTTATACTGTATAATAATATAATGCTTCTTCCTCTGTTTTTCTCCTCCAGATCAAGGCCCTGCAGGTGCGCCCAGTGAAGCTGGATGAGGATGGGGCCATGCAGGAGATCAACAGACCCAACAGGAGCACCTCTAAAGAGCACCTCAGTGAGGTGAGAGAGACCCTCTAGTCCTACCCCCCAGACCATCAGGCCCCAATACCTCCAGATCACCACATCTCCAGAATCCCAGACCATAGCTACCTACCTTGTTGCAACACGGTTAACTAGGGCTGTTACTCTCCCAGACCCTCAGAGATCCTAACAGGAGACCAGGCCAGCAGCAAGGTCTGTAGAGCTGTAGGGCTCTGAGGAGGAGGAGAGAGAGGGGGCAGAGAGGCAGCAGTGTGCAGTAGCTCATACTGGCCCAGACTCACACCTCATAAATCCCCATGCATTAGAAAACCTGTCTGGTCAACAGCGACAAGCAGGAAACGATTAGCCAAGACACACAGACATACAGCTATCACACTATGTCTTCTTCGCACCCTATTCCCTATATAGTGCACTACTTTTGACCTGAGCCCATAGGGCCCCGTAGGGAATAGGGTGTCATTTGGCATGCAGCCTAGATGCCCCTGCATTATTAAAAGCCTGCTATGGTTATGTAGATGTGACCTAACACTGTTCAGCCAGGTGGTAGCTGACCCTCGCCGAGTTAAAGGGTTAAAGATCTTTCCAATTACTGCAGAGCCTGCGTCCATATGCTAGCACATTTAAAAGATGAGTGGGTGGCGTAGTAAATGGAGGCAGCTAGGGGGTCGGTTGGTGCTAGGGATGAAATAATGCAATTTAGATACAGGGGAAGTAATGAGAATTTATGCAAAATCCCCAAGCGGCTCATTTTAAATGAATGTAGAATATGCTTCCTAACTAATGCCTGTCAACCAGGCCTCCCAAACCTCACTAAATTCAATCAGACAGTTCATTTAGCTGCACAGAACGGGAGGAGCATGGAGGGAGAGAGGGAGTTTGCTGCTTCTACAGCTGAAGAAGTGATCGAGGAAAAATGATGGAGAGAAAAGATTTTAATGAACTTATTAAATGCGTTGTTCAAGCTATTCAGAATTCCAAAAGAAAATCTAGAGACGTGGAGAGAGGGAGAAAAAAAAAACACTCCCCCACATTTTATTTTCCCTTCCATTCGACCTCCTTTTCTAAGCCTCCTCTCTCTCTTTCTCTCTGCCTCTCTTGTCTCCCCCCTGCCATTCCTCATGAATTTGTGTAAAAGGCTGTTTTTAAATGAAAAAGTCAGTAGAAAGAGCCGGGTTTGGCAGATAAAACGATGCTGGCGGATGACAGTTCTGACAGGGAAATGCGACAGTGAAAAGGGTGTTGGGGGTACGGGAGGGGAAGGGGGGGACTGTTTAAAATGGCATGCTGTAATCGCTGACGGTGTTAGATATGGCGTCTCTCTAATCTCCTGCCAAATAGATGGTGCAAAAACACTGATCGCTGTAGCCATGTCATTCATCCCTATCTATCCCTCTCCCTAAAACACAGCTAGGCTCTCTGAACAGAGCCGGGCAACTACTGGAGAGGAAGGACTTCCTATTTCTATAAACACTGTTTTCCTTTTTCAACTCCCATGAAATCTGCCACTGCATTGCAAATTTTGATAAAATGCATAACGCACATTTGATACCCACATCAAAGTGGTTCCAGGCTGTAAGAGCTCTTAACTTAATATGTACTGTACTGTAGCCACAATTCATGAGTCAAATGGATTTTGTGTTGTTGGACCGCCAAAAGGAAACGGAGACAAACGAGAAGCTTGCTGCTTCCTCTCCGTACTGAGAACAGTCATGCATCAATTTAGGAAGCAGTGTTAGAGACGTGCGTGGATATGTTGTTTATTCATCTCCACGGTAGCTAGGGTCTTGTATCTGTTTACGTTGACTAGGTAATTCTACTCCTGGTTCAGCTGGGCCGAGGCAGAAAGCTGCCGTACAGGCAGGGATTAGGGAAATGTAGAGGGAGATTTTCTGTGCATCTGTGTTAGTGTGGGGAGGGAGTTGGAGGGGGGAGCCGGGAGAAGGGGGAAGAGAACACTACTGCTGGGGTCTCACCAATCCACTCAACCACCCACACTCTTAGAAAAAAAGGCGCTATCTAGAACCTTAAAGGGTTCTTCGGCTGTCCCCATAGGAGAACCCTTTGAAGAACAATTTTCGGTTGCAGGTAGAACCCTTTTGGTTCCAGTTAGAACCCTCCTTTTGGGTTCCATGTAGAACCCTTTCTAAAGAGGGTTCTACATTACATTTACATTTTAGTAATTTAGCAGACACTCTTATCCAGAGCGACTTACAGTTAGTGAGTGCATACATTTTCATACTGGCCCCCCGTGGGAAACGAACCCACAACCCTGGCGTTGCAAGTGCCATGCTCTACCAACTGAGCTACAGGGGACTACTAAATGGTTCTACCTGGAACCCAAAATGGTTCTACATGGAACCAAAAATTGTTCTACCTGGAACCAAAAAGGGTTCTCCTATGGGGAAAGCTGAAGAACGCTTTTGGAACTCTTTTCTCTAAGAGTTCACTCCTGCTGGAGAGCTGTAAGGCCTGCTGCTGGTTGCATACTGGATGCTGACCCCATTTTTTTAAACACACTTCACGCTCTGCGGAGCCATGATTGGCCCCTTTAAGTTCTCGCACCTCAAAAACCAATAGTCTGTCCCGTAGGAAAACCAACCGCCAGGCCCCGCCCTGCTTGTCACCGTGGCTTTGAGGGTCCGGGGGAGGGGGCGTGGAAATGGGGAGAGGATTAGGGGGCGGATTTAGCAACATTTCTGTTCTCCAGGGCTGTTTAGTTAACCCTAAAACACCGCCAGTGTCCTCCACAACCCCACACCCCTATGCCTCTCCCCTATCCTCCCCCTCCTCGCTGCTGCCTCTCTGGGGCAGGTTCTTAAATCCTTTTGAAGTCTTAAGCGCTGCAGAAATCCATTGAGAGCCACGTATAATGGCTTTTAAGAGAGAGTGTTTAGCTGTATCCCGACCCCATGGCTTATGAACCGCTACCTGCTTTAATGGATTTTTTCCCCTCTTCCCTTCACCCGGACTAAATCCAATGGATTGTCCCTCATTATCATTTAAATAAGCCTCTCTTTCTACTCCAAACGCTCCAACTTGAATGAACCCTGCATAGTAAGGGTAATTCCAAATGGCCTTGGCCTACCATTACATTTACATTTTAGTCATTTAGCAGACGCTCTTATCCAGAGCGAGTTACAGTTAGTGAGTGCATACATTTTTCATACTGGGCCCCCGTGGGAATTGAACCCACAACCCTGGCGTTGCAAACGCCATGCTCTACCAACTGAGCTACAGGAGGCCACTACTACTGCACTGAGTCTCACACACACACACACACACACACACACGCACATGCACACGCACACGCTCACACACACACACACACACACACACACACACACACACACACACACACACACACACACACACACACACACACACACACACACACCACACACACACACAGTCGACTTTTTTCCCTTTGTGTCCACATACATGGCCGCCTCTGCCCTCCACCTCTAGCCCTCCTTCTCTCTCTCTCCGGCAGTGGGGACAGAAGGGGTGAATAGAGAGGGAATAGTCTTTTGATTCCCGCAGAGCTGACTTTCCGGTTCGCCATAGGACACCTCCCTAATCGTCACAGTGGGGTTGAGTCTGTGAATCAGAGGGAGCAGAGGCACTGATGAGGGCTAAAGCACAGAGGCAGGTGTGGGAAGGAGGGAGGGATGGAGGGAGAGAGAGATGGATGGATGGAGGGATTGGAGGTACTATGGACAAAATTGGTCTAGCAGAAAAGTCCCCTCCTGAGACTGGAGGAGAAATTGCCAATTGAAACTGCGGAGTAAAAGGGGGCAAAGTGGAAGGTGTGGAAGGAGAGGGAGATTGGTATTCTGAGTGAGTGAGAGACAGAGAGAGAGACAGAGAGAGAGATAGAGAGCAGCTTCCTCCAGTTTGTCTGGCCCCTCACTCTGAGTTTGAACCAGGATGACTCTCTGTCAGGGGCCTTGTCTATCAACAGAAGCTAGCACTGTCAGCAATATTATGCGGTGTCAGTGTATTTGACATTATAAGTGCATAAGTGACATTCATTATTGGATTTGTCCATACATGCATTCAAAACTCAATTTTGACCCTAAGCTACACCCCAAGAACTATACTCTAAATGTTATCCCACTAAACAAAACATTTTTTTACACAAATCAATGAAAGATGGGTTTTTAAGGGTAATGCAATGGAAGGGTATACAGTATTTGTTCACATTTACGTCATTTAGCAGACGCTCTTATCCAGAGCGACTTACATTATTTTTTAAATTATTTTTCTCATACCCCTGTGGGAATCGAACCCACAACCCTGGCGTTGCAAACGCCATGATCTATCAACTGAGCTACATCCCTGCCGGCCATTCCCTCCCCTACCCTGGACGACGCTGGGCCAATTGCGCGCCGCCCCATGGGTCTCCCGGTCACGGCCGGCTACGACAGAGCCTGGATTCGAACCAGGATCTCTAGTGCCTTAGACCACTGCGCCACTCAGGAGTTCACTCCAAAAACACATATTTCAAAGTGTTGTCATTTTAACAGCATAGGTAGGGGGTGTTGTCAGTATTAAGCATTCATATTCAGTCGTAAGCATTCCTACCATTGTATTTTCCTTTGTAGTACTACTGCAACGATACCCTTGACTCCAGTGGTGTCATTTCATTTGCACTGCAGTAAGCAGTTGTTTTGAGAGAAAGACCCTTTTCATCTCCCTCTCCCTAGTCAAGGCCATGCAGAATTAATGGCAGTGACGTTTTTGCTAGCTAGTGCAGGTCGGGCGCAGGCGGGCGGGGCGGGAGGGAGAAGGTTAACGTGAATATTGATATTAAAGCGTAGCTGCTTCATCATGTCTGTGTCAGCGGCTGGCTCATGGTCCCTAAAGGTCAACCCTGTTCTCCTCTCTCTCTACAGAGCTCCACTCACTCGCTGTCAGGCCGGGGCTACTCGGTAAGTGACATTTTCATGCTTCATGGCTTTACGGCAGAATTACAATCTCAAACGGCTCTCTTTATGGCCCCGCCGCTCGACACTTTAATTATGTTAAATAGAGTAATGGAGAAATCATGATATTAGGGACATTACTCCTGGATGACTGACTGATTAAATTGTAGGAAGGAAGGTAAGGGATGCATCCTGAATGGTACCCTATTCCCTATGTAGTGCGCTATTTTTGACCAGGGCCCTCTGGTCAAAAGTAGTGCACTATTTATGGAATATGGTGCCATTTGAGACTCAGCCAAGGTGTCCTGCTCTACCTTGGGTAAATGTGGCTGTTTTATTGACATCCATCACATCAGGCCGTGCAGGCAGGCAGGCAGCCATTCAATAGTTCTGCAGTTTAAGTGTTGGAGGAGATGCCTCCACTGCCTGCCAACTACAAGCCATTTGAATCAGTTGTCAGACAATATGCTTAAAAGCCTTTAAAAAAGTGAGTGCCTGCATTGTTACATAATTCCCCCCCAAATTAAAAAAAAAAAAAAATACATATAATATCATAAACACCCTTATTCTTTCAGAAGACCCATAGCATAGCTGTTCTAATGTAGGCCTAACTTATGAATAGGGGAAATATAACTGCTTTCACATTCAGCTCTATACTTCCATTACCTTTGAATTTAAAATGTATTATGCGTTCTTGTATAAAGTGCTAAATCTTGTCAGCCCAGTCCTTTTATACAGTAGACTGTCTCACTTAGTGTCACTAGGAGACTATTTTTACCACTTGAAAGCATATTTTGCAGACTACACAAGTCAACAGTATGTGTTTTTCAAACCTTATGAACTTGTTCACTTATCATTATTTCCAGAAAGCTGATGAGTTTTGTTTTAATTATGAGGTTCAGAGTTGATAGAGGCAGTCTTGAGTCTTGTAGTTGTCCTTGTTGTCCTCTACAAGAAGGGAGAATTTATAGAGAGACATTTTTAGCTCCCGTTACTCCACTAGACCTGCCTGTGAGTGACATATGGCAATTCTTATCGTAGCTTTAGTGTGATCAAACAAATAAACAACATCTATAAATGGTTTGTCACTGCTAATCAGGGGAAGAGTATCTGCTGAGGTAGCGTTTAAAGAGGCGAACAAAGCTTAAGTTAAAAGACATTGATCTGTGTGGGGTTTTATTGTGCTGGTGTGTGGAAATGGAACATGTCACTTTCCTATTCCCTCACGGCTGCATACTCTCACTGACATGAAAACAAACAAGACCTCCCGGAAGCTGTTGCAGCCCTTTGGCTCGAGCTGTCAGTTTGAGTCTGATGGAGGGCAGGAAGGAAGGAGGAGAACCCCTCTTCATCTGTTCTTTACAGAGAGAGAGAGTGAGAGAGAGAGAGAGAGAGGAGGGGGGGGAGAAAGAGAGAAAGAATATTATTGAGAGAGGGAGTAGGATTGAGAAAGATTGAGAGAGCAGTAGGAAGGAAAGGAGAGGAGAGAGGGAGGAAAGCAAGACAAAAATGAAAGTGCACAGGAAGTCTGACATTGTCAAGCGCCTGCCCTGCCTCCCTATCTGATGGTGTGCGCTGCAGTGTGGTGGAGCCCTTTGGGCTGCTTGTGGGCAGACTGACAGAGGGTCGGCGCAGGCTTCTGGGGCCACGCAGGAGCCCTTATCAGCAGGTGCTCCGGGCTCTGTGGTAGGGCCTAGGGCCTGTCTGAGAGAGAGACAGGGAGGGAGAGATGAAGGCAGCCGGTGTGGGAGGAAGGAGGGAGTGTGGGAGGTGGGTGGTGGAGGGTTGGAGGGCAGGCAGGCACACAGAGAGAGGAGGCACAGAAAGCTGGGTTATCTGATGGTCAGCCCTGGGCTCTTATCACCATTACCTACCCACGGGGGGGTTGTTATCTGTCACAAGGCACTAAGAGGTAAAAACCCAATCTCTCTTGACTGTTTGTTTTCCGCTTCTATAGGAGATAACACCTCCACTATTTCCCTACCATATGTCTTTGACGCTGCCTGCCAGGCTGCGATATCTGAGAGGCACATTTGAGACGTAAAAGAAGACGTGGTTCAGATTTAGACTCGTAGCAAATTGTAATGGATGTTATAAAGAATATATTGTTGGAACAGACTATTTATATGTACATTTTGGCATGTATTATTGGGTAACACTCAAACAAAAGTGCTTGCAGCCAAGATTATAATACATTGTTCCAAGTAAATGTTTGCGGTACTAATTACAAAAAGAGTAAATGTAAAAATATATCCACAGGGAAAGCACACGCAAGATATCAAAGTTATATGCTTAGCATTTTAATTTATTTAGAGCCACATAAACACCCAACTTTGATATCCTGCCTGTGCTTTTCCCTGTGGATATATTTTTATTGGGTAACACCCCTGGATCAATCTATACAAATCAAATCAAATAAAATGTTATGTCACATGCGCCAAATACAACAGTGAACAACTTACAGTGAAATATTTACTTACAAGCCCTTAACCAACAATGCAGTTTTAAGGAAATGCAAATAGTCCGGGTAGCCATTTGATTAGCTGTTCAGGAGTCTTATGGCTTGGGGGTAGAAGCTGTTAAGAAGCCTTTTGGACCTAGACTTGGCGCTCCGGTACCGCTTGCCGTGTGGTAGCAGAGAGAACAGTCTATGATTAGGGTGGCTGGAGTCTTTGACAATTTTTAGGGCCTTCCTCTGACACCGCGTGGTATAGAGGTCCTGGATGGCAGGAAGCTTGGCCCCAGTGATGCACTGGGCCGTACGCACTACCCTCTGTAGTGCCTTGCGGTCGGAGGCCGAGCAGTTGCCATACCAGGCAGTGATGCAACTAGTCAGGATCCTCTTGATGGTGCAGCTGTATAACTTTTTGAGGATCTGAGGGCCCATACCAAATCTTTTCAGTCTCCTGAGGGGGAATAGGCTTTGTCGTGCCCTCTTCACGACTGTTTTGGTGTGTTTGGACCATGATAGTTTGTTGGTGATGTGGACACCAAGGAATTTGAAGCTCTCAACCTGCTCCACTACAGCCCTGTCGATGAGAATGGGGGCGTGCTCGGTCCTCCTTTTCCTGTAGTCCACAATCATCTCCTTTGTCTTGATCACGTTGAGGGAGAGGTTGTTATCCTGGCACCACACGGCCAGGTCTCTGACCTCCTCCCTATAGGCTGTCTCATCGTTGTCGGTGATCAGGCCTACCACTGTTGTGTCGTCTGCAAACTTAATGATGGTGTTGGAGTCGTGCCTGGCCATGCAGTCATGGGTGAACAGGGAGTACAGGAGGGGACTGAGCACGCACCCCTGAGGGGCCCCCGTGTTGAGGATCAGCGTGGCAGATGTGTTGTTACCTACCCTTACCACCTGGGGGCGGCCCGTCAGGAAGTCCAGGATCCAGTTGTAGAGGGAGGTGTTTAGTCCCAGGGTCCTTAGCTTAGTGATTAGCTTTGAGGGCACTATGGTGTTGAACGCTGAGCAGTAGTCAATGAATAGCATTCTCACGTACAGTTGAAGTCGGAAGTTTACATACACCTTAGCCAAATACATTTTTCACGATTCCTGACATTTAATCCTAGTAAGAATTCCCTGTCTTAGGTCAGATAGGATCACCACTTTATTTTAAGAATGTGAAATGTCAGAATAATAGTAGAGAGAATGATTTATTTCAGCTTTTATTTCTTTCATCATATTCCTAGTGGGTTAGAAGTTTACATACACTCAATTAGTATTTGGTAGCATTGCCTTTAAATTGTTTAACTTGGGTCAAACGTTTCGGGTAGCCTTCCACAAGCTTCCCACAATAAGTTGGGTGAATTTTGGCCCATTCCTCCTGACAGAGCTGGTGTAACTGAGTCAGGTTTGTAGGCCTCCTTGCTCGCACACGCTTTTTCAGTTCTGCCCACAAATGTTCTATAGGATTGAGGTCAGGGCTTTGTGATGGCCACTCCAATACCTTGACTTTGTTGTCCTTAAGTCATTTTGCCACAACTTTGGAAGTATGCTTGGGGTCATTGTCCATTTGGAAGACCCATTTGCCACCAAGCTTTAACTTCCTGACTGATGTCTTCAGATGTTGCTTCAATATATCCACGTAATTTTCCTTCCTCATGATGCCATCTATTTTGTGAAGTGCACCAGTCCCTCCTGCAGCAAAGCACCCCCACAGCATGATGCTGCCACCCCCGTGCTTCACGGTTGGGATGGTGTTCTTCGACTTGCAAGGCACCACCTTTTTCCTCCAAACATAACGATGGTCATTATGGCCAAACAGTTCTATTTTTGTTTCATCAGACCAGAGAACATTTCTCCAAAAAGTACAATCTTTGTCCCCATGTGCAGTTGCAAACCGTAGTCTGGGTTTTTTATGGCGGTTTTGGAGCAGTGGCTTCTTCCTTGCTGAGCGGCCTTTCAGGTTATGTCTATATAGGACTCGTTTTACTGTGGATATAGATACTTTTGTACCTGTTTCCTCCAGCATCTTCACAAGGTCCTTTGCTGTTGTTCTGGGATTGATTTGCACTTTTCACACCAAAGTATGTTAATCTCTAGGAGACAGAACGCGTCTCCTTCCTGAGCGGTATGACGGCTGCGTGATGCCATGATGTTTATACTTGCGTACTATTGTTTGTACAGATGAACGTGGTACCTTCAGGCATTTGGAAATTGCTCCCAATGATGAACCAGACTTGTGGAGGTCTTTTTCTGAGGTCTTGGCTGATCTCTTTAGATTTTCCCATGATGTCAAGCAAAGAGGCACTGAGTTTGAAGGTAGGCCTTGAAATACATCCACAGATACACCTCCAATTGACTCGAATTATGTCAATTAGCCTATCAGAAGCTTCTAAAGCCATGACATCATTTTCTGGAACTTTCCAAGCTGTTTAAAGTCGCAGTCAACTTAGTGTATGTAAACTTCTGACCCACTGGAATTGCGATACAGTGAATTATAAGTGAAATAATCTGTCTGTAAACAATTGTTGGAAAAATTACTTGTGTCATGCACAAAGTAACCGACTTGCCAAAACTATAGTTTGTTAACAAGAAATATGTGGAGTGGTTGAAAAACGAGTTTTAATGACTACAACCTAAATGTATGTAAACTTCCGACATGAACTGTAGGTGTTCCTTTTGTCCAGGTGGGAAAGGGAAGTGTGGAGTGCAATAGAGATTGCATCATCTGTGGATCGGTTGGGGCTGTATGCAAATTGAAGTGGGTCTAGAGTTTCTGGGATAATGGTGTTGATGTGAGTCATGACCAGCCTTTCAAAGCACTTCATGGCTACAGACGTGAGTGCTACGGGTCTGTAGTCATTTAGGCAGGTTACCTTATTGTTCTTGGGCACAGGGACTATGGTGGTCTGCTTGAAACATGTTGTTATTACAGACTCAGTCAGGGACAGGTTGAAAATGTCAGTGAAGACACTTGCAAGTTGGTCAGCGCATGCTCGGATTACACGTCCTGGTAATCCGTCTGGCCCTGTGGCCTTGTGAATGTTGACCTGTTTAAACGTCTTACTCACATCGGCTACGGAGAGCGTGATCACACAGTCCCGAACGGCTGATGCTCTCATGCATGCTTCGGTGTTGCTTGCTTCGAAGCGAGCATAGAAGTAATTTAGCTCGTCTGGTAGGCTCGTGTCACTGGGCAGCTCACGGCTGAGCTTCCCTTTGTAGTCTGTAATAGTTTGCAAGCCCTGCCACATCCGACGAGCGTCGGAGCCGGTGTAGTACGATTCAATCTTAGTCCTGTATTGGCGCTTTGCCCGTTTGATGGTTCGTCGTAGAGCATAGCGGGATTTCTTATAAGCGTCCGGGTTAGAGTCCCGCTCCTTAAAAGCGGCAGCTCTACCCTTTAGCTCAGTGCGGATGTTGCCTGTAATCCATGGCTTCTGGTTGGGGTATGTACGTACTGTCACTGTGGAGACGACATCATCGATGCAAGCGTGCAGACAGTACGTGGTGTAGATTAGAACGTACAATATGGTAAATTATCCATTTTCCATTGGACTGGCATACACGAGCTGTACATTTTCAGAGATAAATGGCCACATTTCAGTGATTTGTTTTAGTTGACGACTGTACCCACCCCCACCGTCCATATCCATCACTCCTTACACTAATCTGTTGAAAACTTGACCGTTGACACAGGCGATATGCAGCAAAGCCACAGAGCACCGCTATCAATCTGAGGTAAAAGTGGATGTGGAATAGTTTATCAGGTCCTGCTTCCCTCTCCTCTCCTCTGTGTTCTGCTGGCTTCATTATAGTGTCACCCATGTTTGGGAAACAATATCTGGCCCATTTCCTCAGCTGTTCGCTACCTGCTTGTTTTTACAACGGAGAGGAGAAGAAGATGGGCCCTGGCCTAGGTTTGTCTGGTGATTTATCTTTCTCTCTGGGGCCCTCAATAAAAAACCCCAGTCCTCTTCTGTGCCGTGCTCGGCGAGATAGGCTTTAAGAGATGGAGGAAAATGTCAAAATATCTTGGTGCGTCTATCTGCTCTTCCGATCTTCTCTGCAGGCTTGAAACGGAGCCGAGGAGGGAGACAGTTCACGAAAAAAAAACTGCTCCTTTTCCTTTTCTCCAGATGAAGCGATTGAGCTTCCCCCAGCCTAGTCCACTGAACCACTGAAGGCCCAGCGCTTGTTTTTTTTTTCTCTTCACATTGAGGGTAGATAGAGAGCTCTGAGGTGTGGTTGGAATTCTGGTAGGTTTTGCGGTTTATCAGTTGCATTTATAATTTTCTTGTTGGAGGTTACAACCTTAGCTGGTCTGTCTCGGTTGAGCTGGAGTGCTTGCAGCTTTCAGACACACCCGTTTCATATTACCCTGCTCTGGCTTATTTAATCGTATTTTACGCTAGATGGGTCTACACTCAGACACAACATCTGCAAAGTCATCTGTCCGTTTCTAAAACAGCCTTGTTTAATTGATTTGGCATTCATGACCTACGCTTTGTTCCAAATAAATGTCCTTGTCCCACTGACGAGTTAAAACATTTAATAAAGATCTTTATCAAATACAAGGATTATGTCACTTAATTATAATCGGCACTATTAAAAAGCTTCACGCTTTATTTAACAAAACGACTTAAATTAATTAAATAAACTAATTGTTATAAAAGCCAAGGAGGGAAATCGAGGGGAAATTATACATCATATTTCATGTGATTTGACTATTAAAAAAAAAAAGTTTAAAAGATCTCGCTCAGTGAACATAACGTCACATATTACCCACCGATACATACCCCTATGAGCTGTCTTATAGAGGAAGGCCCTTTCCTTTCCCCTACAATAAAACCCTCTCTCCCTCTCTCTCTCGCTCTCTTTTTCTCTCTCCACAATAAATTGGTCTCCCCTGTCTCACCTTTAAACTCCCACATCCCAGACCTCCGACTGTTTGGCCATAGTTTCCATCATCTTGCAGGTGTCTAGCTACATACCAGCGGCCCCTGCACATGGTGAAAATTAGTAAAAGAAACGAATAGCCCAGCAGGACAGGGTTGGAGCCCTGACATTGTCCACCCCTCAAGTGGGGCGTTATCTGTCAGGGGCGCTTCATGAGGGCTGTCTGGGTTGAAAACCCTATTTGTTTATCCCTGTGTGTGGGCCAGCTTCAGAGCAGGGGCCTGCTGCTCCCCTCTCGCCGGGGAGCCTGGCTGTTGCCGCTAGCAACAGATAAAAATGTCTGTTAACCACAGCAGGGCCCACAACACATCAATCATGTGCTCCAGATAAAGGCTTTAGGCTTCTGGAGGCCCACAACTCTGAATGGTGGGGACTGACAATCCCCTTTCCACTGACTGCACAGCCCCTATGGTGGTGGAATGGAGGGGTGGAGGGGGGCTCCCAATCATTCAGTGAGAGGAAACTTAATTTTCACCCGTGGACAGCTTCAGCTCCGTTTTGTTCTAATAGAGATGCCATTTAAAATCCGCCAACACAAAAGGTACTCTGGGAGAGGTCAATTCACATGGTGAATTAGTGTAGGCCTCAGAAACCGCCGGCATAGTTCAGTTGTTCTAAATGAACTCTTAATTGCTTTTGCCCACTTGCCTTTGCTCTTAAGGCTTTGCTTAAGAGTTGGGGAGTTCGGCATCACTGCATACCTGCATATGCCTTTTAGAATGGAATTGAGATCAGTGATTGTGACTTAGAACTAGCTTAGAGGGCTGTGAAGTGATTTTGGCCCTGTGGTATTTTTCACTAGAGGTGATTTTAATGGTTCATTTCAGCCCTTTCTCAATCCAACCCACTGTTAAAGTAGAAATATGCTAATGGCATTGGTGGTCAGAGAATGTACAATGCTCTAACTAAATCCAATAGATTCTAAAATGAATCTCAGTGTTCTCATCAACCATGTTAGTTATTTGACATTGAAACACACAGACAGAAGCCATAGGCATAAGGTAAATAAGTATTTGTTTTTCCAATACAGCACCCCCTCTCTCTTGGTCATCAGTCTTGATTTGTCTTGATTGATGCCCCCCAACTCGCATTGGCCCCACTAAGAAAAAGGGCTGTCCGTAATGTACAGTAACTAAGTAACGATGCTCTCAGGATTTGTATACCGCTGGCTCTACACATTAACTTATATGGGCACTCTAGACAAATAAAGTGATAATTCCACTCTATCATACGTTACATACACCACAATCAAGGCCCAATTACATGCTACTTCCATTTATAAATGCTCTGAACGCAGACTTGAATGCTTTAATGAGCACTGTAATGAATGCTCAGGGTGTTTGGCAATTCTCCTAGATGTTACTGTGGCTTTTATGGCCCATTATAACATACAATTTGCATCAGCAAATTACAATGCTCAATATCATTATCCAACCGTAGACCTGATCATAAATTAAACCTCCAATTACAAACCTCTATCTGCCTGGGGAGTGATTCTCTGGCTGCATTCTCACCAGGGGAGAAATGAAGGAGAAAGAGGAGGAGAGAGAAAGAGAGAGAGAGGGTAGCGAGGGACAGAAATGAAAGAGAGAGAGAGAGTGGGAGAGAATAGCCTCCAATGTGTTGTGAATAACTTACTTCGTCAGTCAGAGGCATTCATTCCCATAATCGGCCCTGGCTCTTTCTCTCTGCCTCCTCACCTCTCCTCCTAGCTCAAAGCTCAGAGGCCACATTAAAAGCTCAGGTGGGTGATGACGTGGTAAATGGCAGCATGGTAGGCACATCTTGTCCGAGGAATTCATCATACAATTGAAGATTAGCTGATAACTGAAAAACAAACATCCTGGATAATATAGAAAACCTTGAACTATTTATTGATCAGCATTTTGATATTCTTGAAAAATAATCAGATACATCGACGCGAACAAGAGAAGACCTCTCCTCGGGCTCTGCGAGCGAAACTGAAGGGAAGCCACCATCTAAAATTCCAAATTTAACTTTGAAGGGGGAGTTTTTTTTTAACTATGTCTCCAGAAGACAGAGCATTGCTTACAAGCATGAGCGAGCGGTTAAAAAAGCTGGATCTATTGCCTGGGCTACTGGGGGAGGTTGAGGCCTTAAAAACAGGAATGGATTACAGTAATAAAATGATGGAAGAAATACGAGCGAGGGAAGGCCCGTCTGATAGTAGCTAGGCTAACTCACTACAACATGAAGATTGCCTTGCTACAACAGGGTAGGGATCTGAAGAACGGCCCATTCTCTATTAACAAACAATTTCCCCATGAAGTAGTGGAGAGATGACGTGCCCTGTACCCCACTTTCAAAAGGCTCCGAGCAGAGAAGCAGAATGTTTGTCTAGTCAGGCAGTTAACCCACTGTTCTCCGGGTGCTGATGACATGGATGTCGATTTAAGGCAGCCCCCCGCACCTCTCAGATTCAGAGGGGTTGGGTTAAATGCGGAAAACACATTTCAGTTGAATGCATTCAGTTGTACAACTGACTAGGTATCCCCCTTTCCCTTAGTGGTCGATAAATGGTACAGAAATTAACAAGTGTGATAGCTAGCTCCTGCTGAAGTAGTTTCCGATACAAATTGTACCGCATTACACATTACAATTATGGATTAAGTTTTACAATATATATATACATTACATATACATCAAAACTATGAAATAACACATATGGAATCATGTAGTAACCCAAAAAGTGTTAAACAAATCAAAATACATTTTATATTTGAGATTCTTCAAAGTAGCCACCCTTTGCCTTGATGACGGCTTTGCACACTCTTGGCATTCTCTCAACCAGCTTCATGAGAAATGCTTTTCCAACAGTCTTGAAGGAGTTCCCACATATGCTGAGCACTTGTTGGCTGGTTTTCCTTCACTCTGCGGTCCAACTCATCCCAAACCATCTCAATTGGGTTGAGGTTGGGTGATTGTGGAGGCCAGGTCATCTGATGCAGCACTCCATCACTCTCCTTGGTGAAATAGCCCTTACACAGCCTGGAGGTGTTTTTGGGGTCATGGTCCTATTAAAAAACAAATGATAGTCCCACTAAGCCCAAACCAGATGGGATGGCATATTGCGGCAGAATGTTGTGGTAGCCATGCTGGCTAAGTGTGCCTTGAATTCTAAATAAATCACTGACAGTGTCACCAGCAAAGCATTCCCACACCATCACACCTCCTCCTCCATGCTTCACGGTGGGAACCACACATGCGGGGATCATCCGTTCACCTACTCATTCACCTAGACACGGCATTTGGAACCAGAAATCTCAGATTTTGACTCATCAGACCAAATGACAGATTTCCACCGGTCCAATGTCCATTGCTCGTGTTTCTTGGCCCAAGCAAGTCTCTTATTATTTGTGTCCTTTAGTAGTGGTTTCTTTGCAGCAATTCGACCATGAAGGCCTGATTCACGCAGTCTCCTCTGAGCAGTTGATGTTGAGATGTGTCTGTTACTTGAACTCTGTGAAGCATATTTGGGCTGCAATTTCTGAGGCTGGTAACTCTAATGAATTTATCCTCTGCAGCAGAGTTAACTCTGGGTCTTCCATTCGTGTGGCGGTCCTCATGAGAGTCAGTTTAATCATAACGCTTGATAGTTTTTGCGACTGCACTTGAAGAAACTTTCAAAGTTCTTGAAATGTTCCGTATTGACTGACCTGCATGTCGTAAAGTTATGATGGACTGTTGTTTCTCTTTGCTTATTTGAGCTGTTCTTGCCATAATATGTACTTGGTCTTTTACCAAATAGGGCTATCTTCTGTATACCCTACCTACCTTGTCACAACACAACTGATTGGCTCAAACACATTAAGAAGGAAAGAAATTCCACAAATTAACCTTTAAGAAGGCACACCTGTTAATTGAAATGCATTCCAGGTGACTACCTCGTGAAGCTGGTTGAGAGAATGCCAAGAGTGTGCAAAGCTGTCATCAAGGCAAAGGGTGGCTACTTTGAAGAATCTCAAATATAAAATATATTACTACATGATTCCATATGTGTTATTTCATAGTTTTGATGTCTTCACTATTATTCTACAATGTAAAAAATAGTACAAATAAAGAAAAACCCTTGAATGAGTAGGCGTGTCCAAACTTTTGACTGGTAGTGTATATATATACAGTGTATATATCTGTCTCTCTCTCTCTCCATTTCACTCTCTATCCCTCTCCCTCTAGCCTTTAACCTGATTATTCACTGAAGGGAACATAATAAATCATTGGGATTTATTATGCTGCTGCAGCTTATTAATTCAGCGCCACGAGTGTAATATTAGTCTGTGGTGTTTCAAGGTACAGATACACTGACAGACACATCACAGCAGCCTCATGTCATGTCCATCCCCTCCAGGTATCCACTGGAAGCCATTTTAGATCTGGTAAAAATAATACATCTTTGTGATTTTGAGGCCCTCTTTCATGAGACAGCACAATTTACCTTGAATGTACATTTTCCATCCTTCATTCCCACATGTGAAGACATCTTACTGCACCGCTGTGCCTAGCTATTGAAATCCTCTCTCCGCCTCATTTCTCTCCCGAGCGCCATAATGATTGTTTCGGGAAACAAACAGGAAGAATACCTGTGATGGCTGCTGTTCTCTGTAATCTGCGACCTGTGGCCAAATCTTACCGAGAGAGGAGGATCAAAAGGCGCAATGCAACAGATAGCTGCAGGCTTGGAGCAGAGCGGAGCTGAGAGCAGACCTGTCCTGTGAAACAAAAGGCCTGCGGGCTTCACCGAACCCCGAGAGCTCCCACCACCGCGTAAACAAAGCCTGAAATTACGGAGAGCCTAGGGCTGGCACATTTTACACCACTGCTAAAATGTTTATTTTATGGCCCTGGTGGATTCCAGCATTGGGATTTCAGGGGCGGAAAAATTAACGCTGCCTGCCTTCGCCTGCCTGCCTGCCTTTTGCAATCTCTGATTTAATACAGCGTTTTTCTCATCTCTCTCCCTCACCTCGCTCAGTGAGACTTTCACACACTTCCTTAGCTCATTTTAAAGGCACTAAAGCCCTGGCCTTTTAAGGGTGTTCGGTGATGATAAATAATTTTTCCTTTTAAGGCCTAAAGTCTGAATGTCTTTAGCTGTAATGCAGGCTGTAACTTTTGTTGCCGTGCCACGGTTCAGTGGGTTGTGGCGAGGCCTTATTTAAGGTTACAAAATAAGCACACAAGATGATAGTACTACATTCCATACACATAAACACCCCCTTGGAATTATCTGGCTTCTTTCTCCCCTCCAGAAACTCACCAGAGCCAATAATTTCCCCTCACATAAGTGTGCGGTTAGCAAAACCATACAAAAAGTTAGTAAATAGGTCATGTTCTGCCATTTGTCTTCGAATCACTCGACGAAACCACAATTTCTTCCATCTGAGCTCCTGAGCCTTGCTTCTGGGACTCCCAGCGCCAACACACTCGCTCATTTGATTTTCTGTCATGTTTTTTCTTCTTTCCCTTACCCCATATCTGACAGTCGACGTGTGACAACCACCCCCACCCACACCCCCTCTCTCCCTCACTCCCTCCCTCCCTCCCTCCAGAATGTGTCTGGCGGAGCAGCAGGTAAGGTGACAGATTACAGGAGGAGCGGTATAATTACACTTCCAGCTGATCCTGCTCTGTTTATGAGGAAAATAACTGTTAATGACAGTGTTGTGCTGTCCCCTGAGGCCACGTACAGTAGAGTAGAGTAGTCTGGGGCTCGCTTTCTTCATCAGCTTCTACTTTTTTTTTTTTTTTACATCTATTTTCCTCTCTCACTCTCTCTCGTTTCTTTTCTTTATGAGAAAAAAAAAAGAGCACAGAGAAAGAGCTTGCGGTTTTTGAAGCGATGGCTCTCTCTCACCTCGTTCTGCTGTGGTTTGGCCTGGGGCTAACAGATGCGACGAGCAGAGCAGGTACAACCCAGATTTCCTGTCGTGTGTGTGAGGTGTATGGGTGCTCGCAGGCGCTGCACGAGGCAAACAACAGTGGGCCTCAAAAGTTGAAAGTTTACCCTGGTGGTGTGCAGTACCCTGACTTGCCCCTGGCTCCCCCACCCAGGCTGGCTAGCACCAGAGAGGCTCTGACCAGCCAAGCCATGGCATTTTACCCCCAAGCCCTGCGTTCCCCCCTACGTGCTTTCACACACGCTGGCCAGATCTGATCTCCACGATAGGAGAGGAGTTTGTTTTTAGATAAAGGAGCTTAATCATAATCACAGGGTTTCCATGTAGTGTTTAACCAGTGGCGTTGTCCCACTGGCAGATGTCTGATCTCACAGTGTAAAGAGGCTGGATGGCTTGCTTTCAGCAGCCTCACTAGTCTCTGTGTCATTATTGGTGTTATTTGACTATATGTAAATCCCTAGTCAGTCAGTCAGTGTAAAGCTAATGTCTGTGTCTCTGGGAAGAGACAGACTGGGAAGAGACATGTTTTGTCTTTGTCTCCTCAAAGGCCCCATGCACCTGTTGATATCAAAGCCACCTGTTTTACTATCTCTCATCTGACCAATATGTGCCTTTTCTTTGTCTTTGAAGCCTTGATGAAATAGAAATAGAGCTCACACTTTCTGATACAGTCACATTCTTCCTGATAATGTGAGAAATACTGTTTTGCATTTTTTGAGTAATTTAGTGCCTTCAGAAAGTATTCACACCCCTTGACTTTTTCCACATTTTGTTGTGTTACAGCCTGAATTTAAAATGGATTAAATTGAGATTTTTTGTCACTGGCCTACACACAATACCCCATAATGTCAAAGTGGAATTATGTTTTCAGAAATGTTTACAAATTAATAAAACATTTCAAGCTGAAATGTCTTGAGTCAATAAGTATTCAACCCCTTTGTTATGGCAAGCCAAAAAAAGCTAATAAATGTGCTTAACAAGTCACATAATAAGTTGCATTGACTCACTCTGTGTGCAACAATAGTGTTTAACATGATTTTTGAATGACTACCTCATCTCTGTACCCCACACATACAATTATCTGTAAGGTCCCTCAGTCGAGCAGTGAATTTCAAACGCATTCAACCACAATGACCAGGAAGGTTTTCCAATGCCTCGCAAAGGTCACCTATTGATAGATGGGTAAAAAAACAAAAAACAGACATTGAATATCCCTTTGAGCATGGTGAAATTATTAATTACACTGGATGGTGTATCAATACACCCAGTCACTACAAAGATATGGGCGTCCTTCCGGAACTCAGTTGCTGGAGAGGAAGGAAACCATTCAAGGAATTCACTATGAGGCCAATGGTGACTTTAAAACAGTTACAGAGTTTAATGGCTGTGATAGGAGAAAACTGAGGATGGATCAACCACATTGTAGTTACTCCACAATACTAACCTAAATGACAGTGAAAAGAAGGAAGCCTGTACAGAATAAAAAAATATAGCAAAACATGCATCCTGTTTGCAATAAGGCACTAAAGTAAAAGTAAAACTGTAAAAATGTGGCAAAGAAATGAACTTTATGTCCTGAATACAAAGTGTTATGTTTGGGGCAAATCCAACACAACAATAACCTATAACACAAGGCCAAATATACACTGGAGTTGCTGAGTGGCCTAGTTACAGTTTTGACTTAAATCGCTTGAAAATCTACGGCAAGACTTGAAAATGGCTGTTTAGCAATGATCAACAATCAACACAGAGCTTTAAGAATTTCAAAAAGAATAATGTGCAAATAATGGACAATCCAGGTGTACAAAGCTCTTAGAGACTTACCCCGAAAGTCTCACAGCTGTAATCGCTGCCAAAGGTGATCCTAACATGTATTGACTCAGGGGTGTGAATATTTATGTAAATGAGATATTTCTGCATTTCATTTTCAATAAACTTCACAACATTAGGCAGTAGGCCTATCCCCAGTGGAAACCTGTGCCATTCGTAGGTAGGCCTATCCCCAGTGGAAACCAGGCCCACTCCTAGGTAGGCCTATCCCACAGAGAGGGTGTATCACATTCTCCCCAGACCTCCTACATGGGCCCCCAACCAACCAGAATCACATTCAAGATTAATGTCCACAGAGACAGTGACCGTGATGGCGACCCCCTCCTGTTCTTCTCTCCCACTGCTACAGTGTTGTCCTCCTCCTGTTGTCCACTGACACCGGTCCGACCGCCACTGTGTGGAGCAGATCTGGACATGTGGGCGATTAAGCAGGCCCTGCTGTCTCAGTGGGATCCCTGTATACCTCTGCCCAGACGAGAGAAGGCCAATCTGGTACCTAGCCTCCTGCTTTACCTCTCCCTCCCTCCTTCCCTCCCACCATCCCTGCCTCCCCCCGCAGAGCGTCGAGCCATGGCAGCGGGTCGTCCTGGCCAGGCCCAGCTTCATTACACCTGCCAGATGGGCAGAGAATTAGATCTCTACTCCCACGTTGGGAGGGAGAGAGGTGGTGGTGGATTAGAGGAAAAAAAGTAATGGTTTTTGTTTTCATTTACATTGCAAGTTATTACATTTTAATGTAACACCTCTTGGGACCCGGGAGCATTAAATGACTGTTCTTGAATAATCGACACTAACTGCAAGCAAATGCTGGGGAGAAATGAAATTAGCGAGCACAGCAATTTGGCAAAGTGATTATGGTCTTCTCTGAGGCAGTTTCTGATGATTTAAGAATGCTAACATTAAAGCAAGTCAGAACTCATTACTCTTCAAGGTTAAATTGAGCTGCTTCGGAGAGAAGGGAAGGGTAGACAGCCGTTGCTAGATTGGAAATAAGGTTTCTCTTATTTCTTATGAATTTTTTCTTCATGTTTCGTGTTCCTGTCTCTTGCTTTGACAGTGGCTTGTTTGAAAATGGCGAGTGCTCAGGGCAGGAATCAGCGAGACCCCAGTGACACTTTGGAGCCAGTTTTTAATTGGATCAGTGATATTCCATTTCTGAGCTGTAATGTCTCCACTGTGCCAAATAGCATCACTTAGCTATGAGCAATAACAAGATGGCGTTTAAACTACAGTTCATTTTGCAGTAGGCCTGTGTTCTTCAGATGCAGCATCCTTTCTTTCAAAAAATAGATACAGACCATTGAAAAGAACAAGACAACATAATGAAGGATAATTTTCTTGTATTTTCAGATATTTTAAATTGTGCCATAAATGCACTTTTATAGTGTATTTTTCCATACTTTCACATTGGTAGTGGGAAAATAAAACCATTTTGAAAGCAATTTCAGTTCCATCGTCTTTTGTCTGGCATTCAGCCATTCATTCACATCTGTTTTTCCACACAACAACCTTGATCCAATTAGCTGACAGGGAGAATGGCTTACTCTTCCTTCCGTGAGCCAAACAAATGTGAAAGGTTATAACAATACGGAAGCTCTTTTTCCATTACCAGGCGTCAGATCCTTTTAAACGTGTTTACCCGCCATTTACAGTCAGGTCCATAAATATTTGGACATTGACCAAGTTCTTATTATTTTAGCTGTCTACCACAGCATATTGGAGTTGAAATTAAATAATGAATATGAGCTGAAGGTGCAGACTTTCAGCTTTAATTTGAGGGTATTTACATCCAAATCGAGTGAACGGTGTAGGAATTTCAGCACTTTTTATATGTAGTAATTGGACAATTGACTGCTCAGCTGTTCCATGGCCAGGTGTGTGTTATTCCCTCATTAGTTCATTTACAAGTAAGCAGATAAAAGGTCTAGAGTTGTGTGTGATTTTAAGTGTGGCATTTGCATTTGGAATCTGTTGCTGTTAACCTTCAATATGAAATCCAAAGAGCTGTCACTGCCAGTGAAGCAAGCTATCATTAGACTGAAAAATCTAAACAAACCCATCAGAGAGATAACAAAAACATTAGGCATGGTCAAATCAACTATTTGGTACATTCTTAAAAAGAAAGAACGCACTGGTGAGCTCAGGAACACCAAAAGGCCCGGAAGACCATGGAAAACAACTGTGGTGGATGACATAATAATAATTTCCCTGGTGAATAAAAACCCCTTCACAACAGTTGGCCAGATCAAGAACACCCTCCAGGAGGTAGGCGTATCTGTGTCAAAGTCAACAATCAAGAGAAGACTTCACCAGAGTAAATACAGAGGGTTTACCACAAGATGTAAACCATTGGTAAGCCTCAAAAACAGGAATACCAGATTAGGGTTTGCCAAAAAACATCAAAAAAAGCCTGTACAGTTCTGGAACAACATCCTATGGACAGATGAGACAAAGATCAACTTGTACCAGAATGATGGGAAGAGAAGAGTATGGAGAAGGGAAGGAACTGCTCATGATCCGAAGCATACCACCTCATCTGTGAAGCATGGTGGAGGTAGTGTTATGGCGTAGGCATGTATGGCTGCCAATGGAATGGGTTCCCTTGCATTTATTGATGATGTGACTGCTGACAAAAGCAGCAGGATGAAATCTGAAGTGTTTAGGGCTATATTATCTGCTCAGATTCAGCCAAATGCTTCAAAACTCATTGGACGGCGCTTCACAGTGCAGATGGACAATAACCCGAAGCATACTGCCAAGCACCCAATACTTTTTTAAAGCAAAGAAGTGGAATGTTCTGCAATGGCCAAGTCAATCACCTGACCTGAATCCAATTGAGCATGCATTTCACTTGCTGAAGGCAAAACGCCCCAAGAACAAGCAGGAACTGAAGACAGCTACAGTAAAGGCCTGGCAGAGCATCACCAGGGAAGAAACCCAACATCTGGTGATGTCTATGGGTTCCAGACTTCAGGCAGTCATTGACTGCAAAGGATTTGCAACCAAGTATTAAAACTCACAATTTAATTTATGATTATGTTAGTTTGTCCAATTACTTTTGAGCCCCTAAAACTGGGGGGCTATGTATAAAAATTGTTGTAATTCCTACACGGTTCATACAATAATTTTGACAAAACCCTTAAATTAAAGATGAAAGTCTACACTTAAAGCACATCTTGATTGTTTCCTTTCAAATCCATTGTGGTGGCGTACAGAGCCAAAATGATGCAAATTGTGTCACTGTCCAAATACTTATGGACCTGACTGTATTTGTCACCCAGTTTTTTTCTATCCAAGGGGGCTCAGCTGGGACAGTGAAAGGGGATGACAATAATGATGCGAGGAGGAGCAGTGCAGAGGATGCAGATTCACTTTACTGTCACGTTAGAGCTGTGATAAATTCTGCTGCTGCACTGCACCACCAGAGAGGAGAGAGAAGTTGGGACTGAGACAGATGGGTTTGACTTTTATCTCTCCTGCTTCTGAAGGGAGGAGGAGAAATCAAAACATTGGTTGCCACTGATGAGATTTATTTAAAGTAAGGCAGAAGCAGAAGCAGCAAAGCTACTTTGGGGAATATGATGTATTAGTTTTTTCCCCCAGCTGTTGTTGTTTCAATGCAAAAAGGAAAACATTGCAAGTCAAATGTAATCATCATAGCATTGGGTTATGCACCGTTCTGAATATAATATTAGGTTCACTGTCGTCTGGCATTCCTTATTTTGCCTGTAATTTGCATCTCGCAAAGCTACTACGAACACTGTTGTTAATAAGAACAAATCACTAACTCTGTCTTTGCGTATTTAAATCACTGCTTTATCTCTCAGTACATCTAAGACGGGATATCAAACTCATTCCACGGAGGGCCGAGTATCTGCGGGTTTTTGGTTTTTCCGTTCAACTAAGCCCTCAAATATACTAATTGATAAAAAACCATTATTTTATGAAAAAATGTTTTTAAAAGGTATAATCTTTGTAAATGATATCATAGGTAGGACTGGTGGAGTTATGTCGCACATGCAGCTAACAAAAACATATGGAAATGTCTGCTCTACCCAAAATTACAACCAAATAATTGCAGCATTACCGCAAAAATGGAAGAGGAATGTGGAAGGGGGAAAAGTAAGGAACTTGTCTGTCGGCCCTGCATTAAAGAACATAATTGGTTAAAGAAAATTGTGATAAATAAAAAAGTATACCAGTTTCATTTAAGGACCAAAGGATTGACTGCCGTCCCATATAGATTGCAAAATAGTTGGGAAGAGATTTTTGACGTACCGATTCCATGGCATAGTGTTTATGAACTGATACGCAAAACGACGCTGGATTCAAAAGTTATAATTTTTCAATTTAAATTATTATACAAAATTCTTGCTACCAATAGAATGTTATTTATATTGGGGATACAATCTTCCCAGCTCTGCAGATTTTCCTGCGAAGAGACAAAATCATTAGATCATTTTGTTTTGGTACTGTCCATTTGTAGCTTGTTTTTGGACACAGGTCCAGGAATGGCTAAAGGATTGCAATATTTACCTGGAGCTAACCCTGCAGATAGCACTACTGGGTGATCTGAAAAGTCATAGTCAATCGATCAATAATATAATAATACTTTTAGCAAAAAAAATTATTTTCAATTTACAATCTGTAGAAACAATGAGAATAGAAAGGTTCCGAAATGTTGTAAAACATCACAGTACATTTGAAAAATATATGGCAAATAGAAATCCAATATGGATGGTGTTAAGAGATAGATGGGAGGTGTTGAATGTAGTTGAAGGATGGGACAACTAACAACAACAAGATAGCTAATGTAAAGCATACTGTGTCCATAATAAGTATATAGGTTATAGGTTGAGAGCTTTTGTGAAAGAGCACAGTTAGAAAGATATGGCATATAGAAGCAAACCGGATGGACATCATGAAAATGATCGGAGAGGTTGGGGGTAGAGGAAGTTCAGGAGAAAAAAACAAACAAAATATAATTATAGTAAAATTGACTGTGTCCATAAAATGTATATAGTACAGTCGTGGTCAAAAGTTTTGAGAATGACACAAATACTAATTTTCACAAAGTCTGCTGCCTCAGTTTTGATGATGGCAATTTGCATATACTCCAGAATGTCATGAAGAGTGATCAGATGAATTACAATTAATTGCAAAGTCCCTCTGTGCCATGAAAATGAACTTAATCCCAAAAAACCTTTCCACTGCATTTCATCCCTGCCACATGTCAGTGATTCTCTCGTTAACACAGGTGAGAGTGTTGACCAGGACAAGGCTGGAGAGCACTCTGTCATGCTGATTGAGTTAGAATAACAGACTGGAAGCTTTAAAAGGAGGGTGGTGCTTGAAATCATTGTTCTTCCTCTGTTAACCATGGTTACCTGCAAGGAAACACGTGCCGTCATCATTGCTTTGCACAAAAAGGGCTTCACAGGCAAGGATATTGGTGCTAGTAAGATTGCACCTAAATCAACCATTTATCGGATCATCAAGAACTTCAAGGAGAGAGGTTCAATTGTTGTGAAGAAGGCGTCAGGGCACCCAAGAATGTCCAGCAAGCGCCAGGACCATCTCCTAAAGTTGATTCAGCTGCGGGATCGGGGCACCACCAGTCCAGAGCTTGCTCAGGAATGGCAGCAGGCAGGTGTGAGTGCATCTGCACGCACAGTGAGGCGAAGACTTTTGGAGGATGGCCTGGTGTCAAGAAGGGCAGCAAAGAAGCCACTTCTCTCCAGGAAAAACATCAGGGACAGACTGATATTCTGCAAAAGGTACAGGGATTGGACTGCTGAGGACTGGGGTGAAGTCATTTTCTCTGATGAATCCCCTTTCCGTTTGTTTGGGGCATCCGGAAAACACCTTGTCCGGAGAAGACAAGGTGAGCGCTACCATCAGTCCTGTGTCATGCCAACAGTAAAGCATCCTGAGACCATTCATGTGTGGGGTTGCTTCTCAGCCAAGGGAGTGGGCTCACTCACAATTTTACCTAAGAACACAGCCATGAATAAAGAATGGTACCAACACATCCTCCGAGAGCAACTTCTCCCAACCATCCAAGAACAGTTTGGTGACGACCAATGCCTTTTCCAGCATGATGGAGCACCTTGCCATAAGGCAAAAGTGATAACTAAGTGGTTCGGGGAACAAAACATCGACATTTTGGGTCCATGGCCAGGAAACTCCCCAGACCTTAATCCCATTGAGAACTTGTGGTCGATCCTCAAGAGGTGGGTGGACAAACAAAAACCCACAAATTCTGACGAACTCCAAGCATTGATTATGCAAGAATGGCTGCCATCAGTCAGGATGTGGCCCAGAAGTTAATTGACAGCATGCCAGGGCGGATTGCAGAGGTCTTGAAAAAGAAGGGTCAACACTGCAAATATTGACTCTTTGCATAAACGTAATGTAATTGTTTAATAAAAGCCTTTGACACTTATGGAATGCTTGTAATTATACTTCAGTTATACCATAGTAACATCTGACAAAAATATCTCATAACACTGAAGCAGCGAACTTTGTGAAGACCAATACTTCTGTCATTCTCAAAACATTTGACCACGACTGTATGTATAAGCTGGAAGTAGAGGCCTAAGCATTGTTGTTCACTAGTTTACTCCAATTAGGGAAGGGGTGGTGGGGTTGGAAAGTAATAAAGGGAAATATATATTTTTTTAAAGGACATGTGTATATATATATATGAATATGTATTTATATGTATGTGTATATGTACAGTTGAAGTCGAAAGTTTACATACACCTTAGCCAAATATATTTAAACTCAGTTTTTCCAATTCCTGACATTTAATCCTAGTAAAAATTCCCTGTTTTAGGTCAGTTAGGATCACCACTTTATTTTAAGAATGTGAAATGTCAGAATAATAGTAGAGAACATGATTTATTTCAGCTTTTATTTCTTTCATCACATTCCCAGTGGGTCAGAAGTTTACATACACTCAATTAGTATTTAGTAGCATTGCCTTTAAATTGTTTAACTTGGGTCAAACGTTTCGGGTAGCCTTCCACAAGCTTCCCACAATAAGTTGGGTGAATATTGGCCCATTCCTCCTGACAGAGCTGGTGTAACTGAGTCAGGTTTGTAGGCCTCCTTGCTCGCACACACTTTTTCAGTTCTGCCCATACATTTTCTATAGGATTGAGGTCAGGGCTTTGTGATAACCACTCCAATACCTTGACTTTGTTGTCCTTAAGCCATTTTGCCACAACTTCTGAAGTATGCTTGGGGTCATTGTCCATTTGGAAGACCCATTTTCGACCAAGCTTTAACTTCCTGACTGATGTCTTGAGATGTTGCTTCAATATATCCACATAATTTTCCTTCCTCATGATGCCATCTATTTTGTGAAGTGCACCAGTCCCTCCTGCAGCAAAGCACCCCCACAGTAAGATGCTGCCACCCCCGTGCTTCACGGTTGGGATGGTGTTCTTCGGCTTGCAAGCCTTCCCCTTTTTCCTCCAAACATAACAATGGTCATTATGGCCAAACAGTTATATTTTTGTTTCATCAGACCAGAGGACATTTCTCCAAAAAGTACGATCTTCGTCCCCATGTGCAGTTGCAAACCGTAGTCTGGCTTTGTTATGGCGGTTTTGGAGCAGTGGCTTCTTCCTTGCTGAGCAGCCTTTCAGGTTATGTCGATATAGGACTCATTTTACTGTGGATATAGATACTTTTGTACCTGTTTCCTCCAGCATCTTCACAAGGTCCTTTGCTGTTGTTCTGGGATTGATTTGCACTTTTCACACCAAAGTATGTTAATCTCTAGGAGACAGAATGCATCTCCTTCCTGAGCGGTATGATGGCTGCATGGTCCCATGGTGTTTATACTTGCGTATTATTGTTTGTACAGATGAACGTGGTACCTTCAGGCATTTGGAAATTGCTCCCAAGGATGAACCAGACTTGTGGAGGTCTACCATTTTTTTCTGAGGTCTTGGCTGATTTCTTTTGATTTTCCCATGATGTCAAGCAAAGAGGCACTGAGATTGAAGGTAGGCCTTGAAATACATCTACAGGTACACCTCCAATTGACTCAAATGATGTCAATTAGCCTATCAGATGCTTCTAAAGCCATGACATCATTTTCTGGAATTTTCCAAGCTGTTTAAAGGCACAGTCAAATTAGTGTAAACTTCTGACCCACTGGAATTGTGATACAGTGAATTATAAGTGAAATAATCTGTCTGTAAACAATTGTTGGAAAAATTACTTGTGTCATGCACAATAATAATAATATAATAATAATAGATGTCCTAACCGACTTGCCAAAACTATAGTTTGTTAACAAGAAATGTGTGTAGTGGTTGAGAAATGAGTTTTAATGACTCCTACCTAAGTGTATGTAAACTTCTGACTTCAACTGTATGTATATGTATATATATTTGTGAGAGAAAAATATATATGGGGGATTGGAAGTGATGCAGACTATTACATTGATGGAAGTTACAATCTATCTGCAGTATTAAAGCTGATCTACCCCCTAAAAACATAAAAATAATAATACAAACCCTAGACAACCAGGTGAGGGGAGTTCCTTACCAATTAATGACCTTAATTCATCAATCAAGTACAAGGTTGGAGCGAAAACCCACAGACACTCGGCCCTCCATGGATTGAGTTTTACACTTGATCTAAGAACATGTTGTTTTCAAAAACTGGTTGAATCAACATGGTTTTCCACGTCATTTCAACCCCCAAATTAAATTTGATGTCGTTGAATCAATGTGGAAAACTGATTGGATTTGCAAAAAGTCATCAATGTAAGGGAATTTTGTCTTTTTTTTATCCAACTTTTAACCTAAATCCAATGACACTGGGACATTTTTGGTTGATTTTACATTGAATTCAGCTTAGTTGACAAGTCAACCAAAAGTAAATGACTAGTCATTCAACTGACGACTGTAACCAGTGGGAGTACATTATCTAGTCTTCTTTATCAATGGATGGAAGCATACACCACTGTTCTTGTTGTCAGCAATGTGGGAATCATTTTTTTTATATGTAGCCTAACTTCTCTGTACGCCTCGTGAGGCTTTCTTGTGACCAATGGGATTTGTGGTATGAGGAACCTAGCTGACTACAACCATAGCAGGGTTATCCCCAGGAAGAAGCAAAAAGCCTTTAAATTGTAACCAGGAATTTCCACATTAAACATTCATGCTTAAGTATGATTAAGAAAAGATTAAGGAAGGGTTGTTTGCTTCTTAAAGGCCCCGTGACTGTTTGGAAATGGATCGAGTAGAGCTTTCACAGCCGTGGTTTTCCTAATCCCAAACCAAGATTTCTCACCCACCTTTCCTGGAAACGCTTAACATAAAGTTTTCACATTGGCTTTGAGTCAAGCACAAGCACCTCAAGGTTCCTACCTACCAGTTAATTCACCAAAGGTAAACCAACCGATTCATTAATGTAGAGTATTTTCGAAAGCTGTTGGCACAATGTGTAGAGAAGAATCAGATATGTCAATCCAACACTGGCAGGCAGCTGTGTGGGGAAAAAAGCCCAAACCACTTGAGATGAAATGATCAAATGATATGTTGCACATGATACAGTATACCTTGGCTTGAGCAACCCTATATAAAGCAATAGCCTACACATTTCAGATTCTGGGGACCTCAGATGGAACATCGGTCCATGCCTCCAGCCTGTGATTCAGATTTGTTTATTGCCACTCAACTATATGAATCCATTTATGAATGAATTGTATTATTATGTAAATGAGATGGGCCCCTCCTATATGGCAGGTAGATGCTGTGATCCGCAGATAGATCCATACTTAATGATAAAAGATGGGTTTAGACAGGAGTACTTATTTGACAATCATTGAACTGCCACCTTGATGGATGGCAATAGCGATAGCGCCAGGCCTCAACGCCCCAACCTGCCGCCATAGCGTGTTTAGTTTCTGATCTGATCCCACCTATTTACTGTTATCTGGCCTGGCTGGCTCAAGCCTCCGAGTCGACCTGTCAGCCGAGTGGCAGTTTAAAAAGAAATATCAAATTGAATTAAAATTGCTTGCTCACCCAAAACAGAGGCCTGCATGCCTTAAAGATCACACATCTGTTCCTCTAAATAATTGTTGCATAGTCAATCCCTCTCCTCTCCAGTGGGCGGGCGTGAGCAAGGGCTAATGTGAATTATTCATTCCAGTGGGGCCACCGCACTCTTCATCATGTTAAAGTGTCCATGACATTACTGATGGAGCAGCCATCCCTGTCCTGCCAGCTATGCTAATACTTCTGGAAGGAGAAGGAGGAGAGGAGCCTGGCTGGGCTAGAGCTGGCCAGCCTGGCTGGATGGCACTGTATGGGAAGGACAGCAGCAACAAGTCTGGCTTCAAGCATTTGATTTGGATAGGGGCTTAGGGTACTGAACTGCACTCAGTGGTCACCTGAGGCTAAGCTTTCTCCATCTTCCTCTCCTCTCTCTTCTTTTATCACTCTGTCTTTTTTATCTCTATGTCATAATGACACACCAACTCTCGCTAGCACATTTTATGTCTCTCTCAAACTATGTTCTATATTCTCACCTGAGTCACCACCAAGCAGCCAAAGTACTTCAGATACCATGTTAACTTCTAGCTCCACAAACTCTCCCTCCTATATTCTCCCAAGCCCCTTAATCCTAGAGAGCGGTTTCAGAGCTTCTCCCCAAGGTCTCCAGTGGATAGAGTGTGTTTGCAGCAGGTAACAGGACCTCTGCAATTTATCCTACATTTGGCTGAGGTAAAGGTCAGCCATCGGCTCTGACCGGGGAACCAAAATTAAACCAAAATGTGTCTCTCTCTCACCTCTGTGAGGGATTGTGGAATGGAATGACAGGGGATTTACTGTGAGCTGTTATGGGAGATTTAATGGCTCACAGCATTGTACTCCTGAAATTCGATAAGTGAGCTCAATTGTAAGCACAAAGAATTAACTTTGATCTTGATATTGCATGTACAGCATTGATTTATCCGGAGAAGAATGGAGGTTGTACTGAATGGCAGTTACTGCTACATAATGGCTGTGTTGCAGGGAGATGCCATCTCTCATCCTCAGTTTTGTCATTCAGTTGTTTTGTATTCATGGCTCAGAATGCTCTGATTGATAGGGATTTCTAAGTCTGTACTATCACATCCTGCATCTTTTTTATCTGCTGTACAGATGCATGCAAAACAGACACAGCCTCTCCCAATTGTTATTTTCAATGCTGTAAATCGATCTTGCAATCAGCAAGTACAATCTTGTGAAGGTGAAATACAACGCAAACAACCACAAAGATGGGAGGGAGGGAGGAGGGGGAGAGGAAGAGGAGGGAGAAAAAACTATTTCCACTGTCGTTTGCATTTAACAGCTTCAGAGATGTGCTTTGTAAAGTTTCTCACATTTTCAGAAACCGCCTCGGCATCTATAAAGTTCCTCCACAAGATGAGCTCAACTGATACTTTGGTTCCCACACACTCTGCCTTCTGAAATGTCACAATTGATAGTGGTTACTAACAGAGAAGAGCCTGATAAAATCTCACCTGATTGGAGGAAAAAAACATGCAGTGTGAAAAGGCGAGCGAGAAAGGAGAACAGAATCTGCCTCATCCGGCCTTTGAGGTTGGTGTCTGGGTTTCGATTGACACGTCTCTGTTTTGGCCTGGCCTGTGTGTGTTTGTGTGTAGCACTAAACTCTCCACAAATGAGTAAGAGGTGTGAAGACAACTCTACTCCTCTTTATTATCTCATTGACACATTTGTGTTTAAACAAGGCAAGGTTCAGCAGTTGTGTAGTTTCAGTAGGTTTGTTTAGAACAAGCTATTATTCAAGGTTATCAATAGTTTATCACAAAAATGGCTGCCAAGTATTTTTACCCAGAATTTATCTCCACTGCACAAAATCATTTAATACATCTTAGGGAGTGGTATTTTTTTGGCATCCTAATCAACATAATGCTCTTGTTTCTATTCCAAGTAGGAATCATTGAAACACCTAAAAATGATGTAGCATCTCCTTTGTCTTTAAATAATCTTGGTTTGCATCAGGAACATGATGTGCAACACCATGGTTGCCATGTGGGAGTCATACTTCAGGAGGAGTCCTACTCCTGGGGCTGTTAGGCTTCGGCTCAAATGGCAACCTATTCCCTATATAGTGCACTACTTTTGACTAAAGCCCTATGGGCCCTGATCAAAAGTAGAGCACTATATAGGGAACAGGGTGCCATTTGGGACGTGTCCTTAGATGAGCCAAGCCCCACGTAGGCATGGATCTGGCCTGAAATAGCCCAGGAGTTCACTCCCTCTGGGACCAGTTGTGCTACAACACAGAGATGCTATCACCCACAGACAAAGTGGTACAGCCATTCTTGTTGTGAAGAGAAATGGGTTGACTTGATCACATCGTCTTGTTTGTTTATTGTAGACCTCCCCCGTGTTCTCTGTCAGCTTTGTATTTTTTTTTAAAGGTTTCTGATGATCACAGATTACATGGGCTGTAGCACATTAGCTTGGTGACGTAATACTGTAGGCTACATATTCAAGCAGTAGGTAATATAATACTAAACAGTTTATGTGGACTTTATTTCTAAACTAATATAATATGTATTTTAGTCACCATATTATCTGTCATATTTATTCACATTCATGTATCTCCCGAGTGGCGCAGCGGTTTAAGGCACTGCATCTCAGTGCTAGAGTCGTCACTACAGACACTGGTTCGATTCCAGGCTGTATCACAATCCGCCTGTGATTGGGAGTCCCATAGGGCTGCACACAGCGTCGTCCGGGTTTGGCCGGGGTAGGCTGTCATTGTAAATAAGAAGTTGTTCTTAACTGACTTGCCTAAAAAAGTAATTGGAACAACCATTTCAGTTGGTTTACTCCATTATTTGCTGAAATGACACATGTCATGTCATGATGAGCGTGCTCCCCCTCTCTCTCCCTTCTCTGGCTGGTGATGCTTGTCAGGAGAGCTGCCATAGGCCCTCATTGCTGTGGCTGCTAAAGTCACAATCTATTACACTGAGGGCCCACAACTGACACAACATATTGGTTTTACTGATAAATCCCTGAAAAATGCCACATTAATGAGTGGATTAGTAAACATGAAGCTAGCTAACAGACGTGGGTGGGGGTGTTGTCTGTCTCTGGGGAGATGAGGAGAGTCTCCTGGGTGTTTAGACTGCTTAGCTATCACCCAATAGGGTAGCCTAACCCACCACTCTCTCAAAGCCCCAGCAGCTATCTGGATCTCAGTGGTACCGTGGAGGCAAAGCAGGAAATCTTTCATTTAACATTTACTCTGCTCCGAAAGCAAGCCTTTAGGGTAATGTTAGGTCTTTTCATAAGTTACAGAGATGTAATTAGACGAATTAGCTCAGCAGACACTCCGGTTGTGTTTTTAATGGCTGCATGCTGCCATGGTTGATAATTAGCAGTGCTAAAACCCTTACGCTGCTGCATCCCAGGGCGGTGGGTGCATCCGAAACCTGACAACCAGCAACCACCGGGCTAATGGAGGATTATTTATCCCACAGGCTTGCTTCTTTTACCTGTGAGTGATGTTTCTATCCACACCATATCAGTGTTCATGTGTGTCTGTGTATTTTCTCATGTTCAGTATATGCGTTGGCAGGGTAGGAATCCTGTTCTTCCTGACGAGCAAAAAAAGTATTCAAATCAAAGGAAGCTCTGCTCTCTCTCTCGCGCTCTATCTCTCTCTCTCGCTCTCTCACACTTTTATTTTTCTCTAGGAGGCACAGACTTTCATTTGAGAGAAAAGCCAATCACCTTTATGGCTCTATTCATCAGCCCTGTGGACTACATGTCCTAGTCTCATGTCGTGAGCTTCACCCCCAGACCTGATGAGCCATTTCCACAAAGAGAGTTTACATTTACTCTTACACTTTTAATGAGTTACCCACGGTGATTCTCGCCTGAGCACAGTTTTTATTAGCTCAATAAATTCCTCTTTCTGGTTTCGAGACATGTCTCTTTAAATTGGATGGAAGTCATTGAATGCCACCTGGGAATGAGGGACTTGCGAAATGTGGATTAATTTATACAAATATTTATATATCTATTTATTTGTTCCTATTAAATGTGATATGGTACTTACTCAGATGTGACTGCAGCTGCACGGTGCTCAGTGTATTTTGATGTTCATCCACTCTCTGCTTAGTAATGTGCAACATTGATTTTCGAACTTTGGATCTACACTACATGGCCATAATTATGCTTGTCGAACATCTCATTCCAAAATCATAGGCATTAATATGAAATTGGTCCCCCTTTTGCTGCTATAACAGCCTCCACTCTTCTGGGAAGGCTTTCCACTAGATGGTGGAACATTGCTGCGGGGACTTGCTTCCATTCAGCCACAAGAGCATTAGTGAGGTCGGGCACTGATGTTGGGCGATTAGGCCTGGCTCGCAGCCGACGTTCCAATTCATCCCAAAGGTGTTTGATGGGGTTAAGGTCAGGGCTCTGTGCAGGCCAGTCAAGTTCTTCCACACCGATCTCGACAAACCATTTCTGTATGGACCTCGCTTTGTGTATGGGGGCATTGTCATGCTGAAACAGGAAAGGGCCTTCCCCAAACTGTTGCCACAAAGTTGGAAGCACAGAATTGTCTAGAATGTAATTGTAACCCGAACCATGAAAAACAGCCCCAGACCATTATTCCTCCTCCGCTAAACTTTACAGTTGGCACTATGCATTGGGGCAGGTAGCGTTTTCCTGGAATCCGCCAAACACAGATTCATCCGTTGGACTGCCAGATGGTGAAGTGTGATTCATCGCTCCAGAGAACGCGTTTCCACTGCTCCAGAGTCCAATGGCGGCAAGCTTTACACCACTCTAGCCGATGTTTGTCATTGCGCATGGTGATCTTAGGCTTGTGTGTGGCTGCTCGGTCATGGAAACCCATTTCATGAAGCTCCCGACGGACACTTCTTGTGCTGACGTTGCTTCCAGAGGCAGTTTGGAACTCGGTAGTTTCTCCTAGACGTTTCCACTTCACAATAACACCACTTACAGATGACTGACTTGTTGGAAAGGTGGCATCCTATGACGGTGCCACGATGAAAGTCACTGAGCTCTTCAGTACAGGCCATTCTACTGCCTATGGAGATTGCATGGCTGTGTGCTCGGTTTTATACACCTGTCAGCAATGGGTGTGGCTGAAATAGCCGAATCCACTAGTTTGGATGGGTGTCCACATTCTATTGGCCATGTAGTGTGCCTTTGTTTTTCAATGACAGTTTAGTGATTACTTTTTTTGTATTTTTTGTGTTGCAGATATCATATACAGTGGGGGAAAAAAGTATTTAGTCAGCCACCAATTGTGCAAGTTCTCCCACTTAAAAAGATGAGAGAGGCCTGTAATTTTCATCATAGGTACACGTCAACTATGACAGACAAAATCAGAAAAGAAAATCCAGAAAATCACATTGTAGGATTTTTAATGAATTTATTTGCAAATTATGGTGGAAAATAAGTATTTGGTCAATAACAAAAGTTTCTCAATACTTTGTTATATACCCTTTGTTGGCAATGACACAGGTCAAACGTTTTCTGTAAGTCTTCACAAGGTTTTCACACACTGTTGCTGGTATTTTGGCCCATTCCTCCATGCAGATCTCCTCTAGAGCAGTGATGTTTTGGGGCTGTCGCTGGGCAACACAGACTTTCAACTCCCTCCAAAGATTTTCTATGGGGTTGAGATCTGGAGACTGGCTAGGCCACTCCAGGACCTTGAAATGCTTCTTACGAAGCCACTCCTTCGTTGCCCGGGCGGTGTGTTTGGGATCATTGTCATGCTGAAAGACCCAGCCACGTTTCATCTTCAATGCCCTTGCTGATGGAAGGAGATTTTCACTCAAAATCTCACGATACATGGCCCCATTCATTCTTTCCTTTACACGGATCAGTCGTCCTGGTCCCTTTGCAGAAAAACAGCCCCAAAGCATGATGTTTCCACCCCCATGCTTCACAGTAGGTATGGTGTTCTTTGGATGCAACTGAGCATTCTTTGTCCTCCAAACACAACAAGTTGAGTTTTTACCAAAAAGTTCTATTTTGGTTTCATCTGACCATATGACATTCTCCCAATCCTCTTCTGGATCATCCAAATGCACTCTAGCAAACTTCAGACGGGCCTGGACATGTACTGGCTTAAGCAGGGGGACACGTCTGGCACTGCAGGATTTGAGTCCCTGGCGGCGTAGTGTGTTACTGATGGTAGGCTTTGTTACTTTGGTCCCAGCTCTCTGCAGGTCATTCACTAGGTTCCCCCGTGTGGTTCTGGGATTTTTGCTCACCGTTCTTGTGGTCATTTTGACCCCACGGGGTGAGATCTTGCGTGGAGCCCCAGATCGAGGGAGATTATCAGTGGTCTTGTATGTCTTCCATTTCCTAATAATTGCTCCCACAGTTGATTTCTTCAAACCAAGCTGCTTACCTATTGCAGATTCAGTCTTCCCAGCCTGGTGCAGGTCTACAATTTTGTTTCTGGTGTCCTTTGACAGCTCTTTGGTCTTGGCCATAGTGGAGTTTGGAGTGAGACTGTTTGAGGTTGTGGACAGGTGTCTTTTATACTGATAACAAGTTCAAACAGGTGCCATTAATACAGGTAACGAGTGGAGGAAAGAGGAGCCTCTTAAAGAAGAAGTTACAGGTCTGTGAGATCCAGAAATCTTGCTTGTTTATAGGTGACCAAATACTTATTTTCCACCAGAATTTGCAAATAAATTCATTACAAATCCTAAAATGTGATTTTCTGGATTTTTTTTCTCAATTTGTCTGTCATAGTTGACGTGTACCTATGATGAAAATTACAGGCCTCTCTCATCTTTTTAAGTGGGAGAACTTGCACAATTGGTGGCTGACTAAATACTTTTTTTCCCCACTGTATAAAGTCTGTCATCGGAGACAAAATTATAGATCTACTTAGTACCAGTGGTGTAAAGTACTTAAGTAAAAATACTTTAAAGTACTACATAAGTATTTTTTTGGCATATCTGTACTTATTTTACTATTTATAGTTTTGATGACTTTTAATTTTACTTCACTACATTCCTAAAGAGAATAATGTACTTTTTACTCCATACATTTTCCCTGACACCCAAAAGTACTCGTTACATTTTGAATGTTTAGCAGGACAGGAAAATTGTCAAATTCACACACTTATCAACCGAACATCCCTGGTCATCTCTACTGCCTCTTATCTGGGGGACTTACTAAACACAAATGCATTGTTTGTAAGTGATGTCTGAGTGTAAGAGTGTGCCCCTCTATAGTATTTTACTTGGTGACTTTTACTTGAGTCATTTTCTATTAAGGTATCTTTACTTTTACTCAAGTATGACAATTGGGTACTTTTTCCACCACTGCTTAATACTAAGATAATATATTTTCAGTGAATACCAGAGACCATACATACCGCATAGCTATACTAATGTTGTTTTTAACCAGTCTTTTAACGGGCTAAACTCACAGATTGAGATAATAACAGTGCATTATGGGTAGTGGCGGCAGTGGCGGCAGTGGCGGCGGCGACATGTAATGGACTTGGCGGGAGCCACATAATCCATGTCCTAATTGTTGGGGAAAGTCGGCACAATGCTTTCACAACGACCTGCTAGCTGATTTGGAAAGCAAATGATTGGGACAAAGCCCTGTTTGAGAGCCATAGCAGCACATCCACGTTCATGGTGCAGGGAGATAAGGCTGAGCTGGCTTTGGAATGGCTGGCCAGGGCCAGGGCTGACTGGTGATTGGCTTGGCAGGATGTTAATAATAGGACTAGTTAATATGAATAAAGGCTCAATCTCTATATGGCCGTTGCCTGAGATAGGTTCACAACCATTGTTCGAGGGCATAGCCTGAGATTAAAAATACTTTTTAATTTAGAGTGTCAGAAACTGAAGTCTGTGTCACACGAAGCAATTTGGACGCATTTTCTGTTGCAGGTGCAAGTTGCTATTGACATCATCTCAAGCAACTTTGCTGATACACAAAGCAATTCAAACACAATTGAAATTGCATGCAACATCCAATCCTGTCATACATCACATCATGGTTTCATAAATGATTTGTTTATCCAAACGTTTGGTAATTGTAACAGCCTCGATATAGACAAAATGCTGGCTGGACAATTCAGCTAGCTAGCCAAACATGTTTCCTATTTGCCAACCGTGTTTTACCAAGCTAGCGACGAGCTAAGCTAGCTAGCTAGTGCAGTTCAGGTTGGACAATTTCAGTTGAAACTGGACAAAGAAAGGTCTGGGTTCACTTTTAAAATTACATTTATTGATTGCCAGACCATGTTCATAAACCATGACTAGCCATGCATGGTGTCTCAAATCTTTTATACATTTCCCATTTGGCATGTCTGTTTTATTGTGGTTTGCAGCAGCACTGACAGCTATGTTGACATGACAACTGGGTCGGATATCCGAATGGAACGATATGACAAGTCATGTAAACTTTCTGCTCACCGTTTGGACATAGCATACAGTCAGTTGCATGGAAGATTATTTATTTATATATCTTGCGATGCAATGCACCTAAGTTGCAGGCAATTTTATTGGCGTGACACACTGAGCAACCCAGATGCAACTTTGTTGCAAGCAACATAAATTGCGGCCAGATTACTTCGTGTGACATCGGCTTTAGGCACTTGATGGGGCACATCCATTCTCTGTGATGCCTTTAGAATCCCTCTAATGGAATCTGTAAAGTTCGCCCCCCTCGCCACACCGCATGGCCTGCCTGTGGCGCATGTAGGATCATTTGATTCAGCTAATCACTAGTGTTAGCCCTGAGAAAGCCACACATGAGATCTGTCTGGTCACCCTGGGCTCCTTGGTTGGCTGTATGAGAACTGAGCTGTGGCGGTCGCCTTCCTTCTCTCTCTCCCCACTCTCTCCTGGAGAGGCCTGCTCATCTTGAAGGTTTTCATGAACATGAAGGTTTTCTCTCTCCCTGAAGAGAAAACTACTGCGCCTCTCCCGAGTGGCGCAGTTGTCTAAGGCACTGCATCGCTGTGCCACTAGAGATCCTGGTTCGAATCCAGGCTCTGTCGTAGCCGGCCGCGACCAGGAGACCCATGGGATGGCGCACAATTGGCCCAGGGTAGGGGCGGGAATGGCCAGCAGGGATGTAGCTCAGTTGGTAGAGCATGGCATTTGCAACGCCAGGGTTGTGGGTTCGATTCCCACGGGGGGCCAGTATGAAATATAAAAAAATTATGTATGCACTCACTAACTGTAAGTCGCTCTGGATAAGAGTGTCTGCTAAATGACTCAAATGTAAAGACTGATGTGGAACGTAAAACCTTTAACATGTGCACACTTGCAACCAGACACATTCACGTTGCAAACATCCCCCAGTTCTAATCAAGCAGAATAGTGAACCTTTAGAATTACTTATATGCTCTAATTTAGTTAATATATTTTCCCTCTCTCTTCCTCTCTCTCTCTCTCTCTCTCTCTCTCTCTCTCTCTCTCTCTCGCTCTCTCTCTGTGTAAATTAAAACACATCCCTGTTGACACATTGGAGCATGCAGGTTTTTTATTAGCAACAGAAGGGAAGTGGTAATGAACTGTGAACACACTGCTTCCTTCAATTTGGAGCAGAGGTATCACCCATTTTCATGCTCTCTGTGCCAAACACCATATTATTATTCTATCCAGACACAGCTTGAAATTAACTTTGGCATTCCTTTTCCTTAGTTAATATGCAATGTCTGAATGACTGTTTTCTCAGTTTTCTCTACTTTCACATCAGTGATATTGATGTACTAAATTGGGTATTTGAACCAGAACGCAACCCATTTATCTTGGTCCAAAATCTATTCGTTTTTGTAATTATAGTGTTTCCCAAGTTAGTCCAACCATATTCTCTCATTCATATATTTGTTGATGAAGGTTACAACCCATCATAACATAGGCTATGTCTTTGCATCATATCTATTCATCCTTTGAATTCATCCATGTTGCTCTGATTTTGTTTTGTTGCAGTCTTTGTGTTTTGCCAAATGCATAATTGTACTAAATCATCTCTCACTGAAGGCATATAATTGTTATGCAGAGTGATACCTGATCATTTGCAGTCTACCTCTGTTAAAATGTTAAATCACGTCTCTGATATCTCGCCTCTGAATCTGCATTAACTCCCTATTTCACGTGGGTATGAAATATGTGAACGTGTTTCAATCTTTTGTTAATACTGGGGCCTTATCTGGAGGAACAACAAGCTCAAATGAGCCAGTGCAGCGATTACCACATTGCCAATAAACGAGGGAAGAGAGACTATTTACGCCTGCCTGCCTGATGAGAAACCCTGCTGTTCTCTTCACCCCCCCTCCCCTACTCCCTCCCCCCTCTCCATCCCTATCCTCATCCTTTGCTCCACTCCTCCCATCCCTCCCCCCTTCTCTGGGACACCTATAATTAGGAACCACAGAGTAAAGTGCACAGACATTTTGGGGATGTGCTTCACATAAGGAATGATCACAGTGTTTAGGAGATGTGTCTAACTACAGACTAAGGCAATACATCACAAGCTGTTCCTGGCACACACACACACACACACACACACACACACACAGCAGATACAGGACTGAGGAGCAAGGCCGAGAGAGGGCTGCCTTCAGTTCACACCAGGCAGAGTGATGTTGAGCTGTCACCTCCCCGCCCTGGTTACCAGTGGCGGCTGTCGCCTCGCCTCACCAGCAAACAGCAGCACAGGTCCCAATGACAGCCTGGGGATGACAGCCAAGCCTCAGCTCATGCCATCGGGCAGGTTGGGGTTGGGTTCCCTCCCTCTCACCCATTTCCTCCCTCTCCTCACCTCCCGATCTTCCTTAGCTCTTTGTTGTGATTGGTTTTGACAACACACAGCGGGAGGGAGGGGCTCGGTTTGTTTGTTTTTCTTTATTCCAAGTGTATTTGCGTATGTAAAATTACTACGGTTGCCTTTGTAGCTGGTTTGTGTGTATGCGTGTGTGCATGCATTTGTGTGTGTGCAGAGTGTACCGAGAGCAGTGACAGTGAAAGAGTTAACCCAATATACACTGTGTCTGTCTGAGATTCAGAACAGAGCAGGGGCACGCAGCTGGAATGTGAGGGAGGTGTACATGGTAATTGAAACAGAGTCACAGTAGTGGTACCAGTCAAAGGCAATTTCTCTTTTTAATTCACACCTTACTGTACGCCAGACAACACATTTATTAACAGCCCTGGCACCATGCCCCTGGTAAGTGTTGCTGTTTATCCTCCTCAGCCATCATCTGTTGTTCGTCATCTCTGACAAAACATGTTGTAATGGGTATTTGTAGCCTAGAGTTTAGCATGGCATAGACCTGATACATACCGAGGTTAATGAGGTTAGTGAACTAATGGCCGACTGATATAAGTACCAGTCATTGAAGAACCTTCAACTTTTTTCATTGTCAACTCTTCTGGAATAAGATCTGGTGCATGCCACAGTATTTTGAATGGGCATTAATATGGAGTTGGTCTCCACCTTTGCTGCTATAACATCCTCCACTCTTCTGGGAAGGTTTTCCACTACATGTTGGAACATTGCTGCGGGGACATGCTTCAATTCAGCCACAAGAGCATTAGTGAGGTCAGGCACTGATGTTGGGCGATTAGGCCTGGCTTGCAGTCACCTTTCCAATATGTCCCAAAGGTGTTTGTTGGGGTTGAGGTCAGAGCTCTGTGCAGGCCAGTCAAGTTCTTCCACACCGATCTCGACAAACCATTTCTGTATGGACCTCGCTTTGTGCACGGGGACATTGTCATGCTGAAACAGGAAAGGGCCTTCCCCAAACTGTTACCACAAAGTTGGAAGAACAGAATCGTCTAGAATGTCATTGTATGCTGTAGCGTTAAGATTTCCCTTCACTGGAACTAAGGGGCCTAGCCCGAACCATGAAAAACAGCCCCAGACCATTATTCCTCCTCCACCAAACTTTATAGTTGCCACTATGCATTGGGGCATCCGCCAAACCCAGATTCGTCTGTCGGACTACCAGATGGTGAAGCGTGATTCATCACTCCAGAGAACATGTTTCCACTGCTCCAGAAATTTGACGAACTGATTTGTTGGAAATGCCAATGAGTGTTTATGGAGATTGCATGGCTGTGTGCTCAATTTTATACACCTGTCATCAACGGGTGGGGCTGAAATAGCCAAATCCACTAATTTTAAGGGGTGTCAACATACCTTTGTATACAGTATATAGTGTATTTCCAAGTAGTGTAACCCTACTGTAGTTTTATACTCATAGATGAGTGAAAAAAAATGTATTCTCTTTTCTGGGTGTCCATTATGGAACTAGTCTTTTTATATTTGGGGTGTTTCTTTTCATCTGAGAAAGGAATCTCTCTCTTTTGAAGATTGAGTTTAGTTCAATTTATTGTCATAGCAGCTCAATAGAAGCATTTTCTGGGGAACTCATATTAAAAAAAGAGTTGTTGTGAACATCTCACACTCCATTAAAGTAACTAAAGCAATTCAAAGCAATCCATTGTTTTATTGTAGTTTAATTTATTTAAATGTTTACCTAAGTGCAATACATTGTACACATTTGACCTACAATCAAGTCTTAGCTCCTGAACCACTACAATCCACTCTTTACCTTTTATATTGGACACTCCTCCCTCTTTTCTTTCCCCTGTTTTACTTCATCTAGAATTCCCCCCTCCTCATCGCATAATCAAAAGACATAGATATGAAGACCCATAACAATCACAGTCTTTTGTATGTGTGATGAGCCATAAATAACAGAATTACCATACCATTTCTATGTCTAACATATAGCTTTAAACGCTTGTCAAAACCCATGTAATTACTGCTGTTTTGAGCCAATTGTGTACCTTTGTGAATTCCCCCCTATAGATAGGATCATTATTGGATTTAAATATCACATACTGTAGACTCCACATTACTGCTGGGAGTACATGATGATCCTAGTATACTATAGCAGATCTCATAATTTGTCAGCTCTTAAAATTAATAACAGCTAGAAGTACATATACTGGATTACTGGATGTTCTAGTTTTTATACTGATAAAATGTGCCAAGATTGAACTATTACAAACAGTATACTGCATTTATACATTGTGCATATTTAGACATGGTTTTATTAAGTGTGTTTTTTGTGTCTGTGACGTGCGTGTGTACGTGTGTACACGTCTGTCTGTGACCTGCGTGTGTACGTGTGTACACGTCTGTCTGTGACGTGCGTGTGTACACGTCTGTCTGTGATTGTGTGTGTGCTATATCATAAGCTCAGTCTGGGGGTGTTTTCCTATAACTCCCTCTGTGTTGTGGTCTCTGTGCTCTCTCTCTGACTCCCTATGGCTGCATTTACACAGGCAGACCAATTCTGATATTTTTTTAACTAAATAGTCTTTTGACCAATCAGATCAGCTCTGAAAAAGAGCTGATGTGAAAAGATCTGATGTGATTGGTCAAAAGATCAATTAGTGGAAAAAATATCAGAATTGGGTTCCTGTGTAAACGAAGTCTATGAATCCATCTGCACATTCACTCACACACACACACATTCCGACACAGAGAGACACACACACACATGTCCCCGCCCAGCCTCCCAGCCCAGCCGCAGATTGACATCATTATTTGATTCTTAACTCCAAAGGAAATCATTTCATATCACAAAAGCAAATTACCAGGCCTCCAAATATTTAGAGAATGAGACCAGCCTTTCTGGGTCCTGCTTCCTGTTCGGAAACTCAAATTTGGGATTTAAACAAAGCTTTAAAAAATAGAAAATAAACGGTCGGGGCACTGCATGGTGCATAGCGGAGGAGACAACCCCTGTTGACCTCTGTGACCTAGCGACGAGACGGCAGGAGGTGATTATGGGAAGTGGAAAGTGTGCACTTTGATTTCAGAGAGGGCTCTTGCTCACTCCTCAGGATACAGTTTGTCAAACAAGGACCTAAAACCCTCACAGAACAGGAAGTGGCTCCTTTCTGGCACTGCATGTGACTGCAGACACAGAACTTGCCAAATGATTTGTTCTGATGTATGGGGAACTGAAATGGCCAAGCTGAGCTTTTTCCTGTTCCTCTTGGCACTTTACAGCCGAGACACCTCAAAGACTGTCTGAGTGTCTGAGAGGTGAGACTAGAGCAGGGGTTCCCAATCTTGGGGGCACACACCCCTATAGGGGGCACCAACGTTTTGTGGGGGGGTGCGGGACCTTCCTTGATTGAGTTTTTTTTTCTAATTACAATTCGCAATTGTTTATACGGATCTAAAGCGACACATACATTTGCAATGCTTTAGGCTAGAAACAAGCGGTAAAATGCCAGCGGACGCGACTCTGATGCACATAGTTTGTCTCTATGACATTCAGAAGCTGAGCTACGATCTTCTAAAGTTGAGGAGTCAAAGAAATTGACTTTGCTTGGGAAATAATCTTATACAATGTGTGATTTTGTCGCTATCAATTGATCTATTCACTTTCTGTAAAATATAGTATGTGTAATTAAATTGAGGATTCATATAAATTATGATTAAACATATTTGGTAGCAGAATAACATTTTGGGAAATCGGGTCTCGACTTTATTTTCCTTAACCATTATTATTATTATTATTATTATTATTATTATTATTATTATTATTATTATTATTAAATAACCTATCAAAAAGATGTCATGAGTCTTGTTAAACTATGTAGAATTGCAGGAAATTAGCTTCAAAACAACATATCCCTAGGTCCTTCAAGTCCAGGGGGAGGGGCGTGACTAAGGCTGTTGCGGTGACCGTATTACCGCCACACCGGTGGTCACGAGTCATGAAGGCAGTCAAATTCCACGTAGTTAGGCTTCTCCAAGCTCTGATGCTGCTGATGGTCATTAGTAGCCTACTAAACTTGCTAACTGCCTGGTACTCAGCACTCTATTGTACCTCTAATCACTCTAATCAATGCAAATGTTATAGAAAATCTAATCAAACACTTAATGAAAGCCCATGAGCTCATGTTGCGCAACATTTCTGTAGGCTATGCAATTGCGCGAGAAAACAGAGTGATGGCCTCTATTAAAAAGAGGAGGATCCCATCAGCTTTCTATAGGCTAGGCCTACTATATTTATTTCTCAACTTTCCTAATATTAAGCACATTGCTTCTCTTTACAACAGGAGTATAGCCTACCTGGCTGGCATGAACATGAACCACAGGAAAAGCATCCTCCATTAGCTATTTACAGTGAGGGAAAAAAGTATTTGATCCCCTGCTGATTTTGTAAGTTTGCCCACTGACAAAGAAATGATCAGTGTATAATTTTAATGGTAGGTTTATTTGAACAGTGAGAGACAGAATAACAACAAAAAAATCAATCAATCAGATTCCAAATCTACACCATGGCCAAGACCAAAGAGCTCTCCAAGGATGTCAGGGACAAGATTGTAGACCTACACAAGGCTGGAATGGGCTACAAGACCATCACCAAGCAGCTTGGTGAGAAGGTGACAACAGTTGGTGCGATTATTCGCAAATGGAAGAAACACAAAAGAACTGTCAATCTCCCTCGGCCTGGGGCTCCATGCAAGATCTCACCTCGTGGAGTTGCAATGATCATGAGAACGGTGAGGAATCAGCCCAGAACTATACGGGAGGATCTTGTCAATGATCTCAAAGCAGCTGGGACCATAGTCACCAAGAAAACAATTGGTAACACACTACGCCGTGAAGGACTGAAATCCTGCAGCGCCTGCAAGGTCCCCCTGCTCAAGAAAGCACATATACAGGGCCGTCTGAGGTTTGCCAATGAACATCTGAATGATTCAGAGGAGAACTGGGTGAAAGTGTTGTGGTCAGATGAGACCAAAATCGAGCTCTTTGGCATCAACTCAACTCGCCGTGTTTGGAGGAGGAGGAATGCTGCCTATGACCCCAAGAACACCATCCCCACGTCAAACATGCAGGTGGAAACATTATGCTTTGGGGGTGTTTTTCTGCTAAGGGGACAGGACAACTTCACCGCATCAAAGGGACGATGGATGAGGCCATGTACCGTCAAATCTTGGGTGAGAACCTCCTTCCCTCAGCCAGGGCATTGAAAGTGGGCCATGGATGGGTATTCCAGCATGACAATGACCCAAAACACACAGCCAAGGCAACAAAGGAGTGGCTCAAGAAGCAGCACATTAAGGTCCTGGAGTGGCCTAGCCAGTCCCCAGACCTTAATCCCATAGAAAATCTGTGGAGCTGAAGGTCGAGTTGCCAAACATCAGCCTCGAAACCTTAATGACTTGGAGAAGATCTGCAAAGAGGAGTGGAACAAAATCCCTCCTGAGATGTGTGCAAACCTGGTGGCCAACTACAAGAAACGTCTGACCTCTGTGATTGCCAACAAGGGTTTTGCCACCAAGTACTAAGTCATGTTTTGCAGAGGGGTCAAATACTTATTTCCCTCATTAAAATGCAAATACATTTATAACATTTTTGACATGTGTTTTTCTGGATTTTTTGTTGTTGTTATTCTGTCTCTCACTGTTCAAATAAACCTACCATTAAAATTATAGACTGATCATATCTTTGTCAGTGGGCAAATCAGCAGGGGATCAAATACTTCTTTCCCTCACTGTAAGTGCATAGATGACATGTATTTTTTCCCGCTGCCCCTGTTTCGAGACAGGTGCATGATAATGGTCATTCTAAATCAAAACCAATTTCACACAATAATTATTTAGTATATGTAAAGATTAAATCAAGAATAGTCTGATGGGTGACAATATTAGCCTATCACTTGTGAATGATGCCCAGCTGGCATGTAGAGCCAAACTGGTATACATATGCAGAGCGTGAGTTGGGGAAGATAATTTCCACCATAAAAATGCACCTTTATAATAAAAGCATTACATGCATAATCGCATTTGCGGTCACTTTTGATAATGGTATTTTCCCGCTAATGGAACATTCATGCTTATAGCCTACTGCCATGTGCGCATTGCTGCGCTTATAATGTGAAGAAATAGCCTAATAGTTTATCAACATTTAAAGCTAAACGTTCTGCTCTGTTGCGTCAGGCACATTGCGTAGAAACGTTTTTTTGACGCTAGTGGTTGTATTAATTTGGGATCTATCGCATCCCACAACTGTCCCAGACTATGTTTGGAATATTTATTTCTCGCACAGAATAGAATAGGTCAACTATTTTACAATGGGGGATATTAGATTGACATAGGCTAGTGCTTTTGCTGTTCGTTAGGCCTACTCATCTTGTTGGCTGACGAAAAGTACATGTGGACAGTTCTTCCAATATCTTCAATATGCACCTCGGAATTGGATAAGGACACGCGCAGTTGTGTCCCTGATGTGTCTGTCTTTACTTGTAGTCTGTGAGAAAGACCCGATCACGTGATGGAGAGCCATGTTAGCGAGAGGTGCTTTGGAGCGCGCAGCCCTCAGGGAGAAGGGCGCAACACATCACTCCGGGCCAAGGGCACAACGGCCACTGGCCACAAAAGGCATGGATCTTTTTAGGGTGCATTACGGCCACACAAAGGGGATGTCGCCGTGAAATTCGAGGCATTATCAAGTGTTTGTCAAATTGTGAATGAGAGACTGATGAAATGTGTACAGCCTGCGCAAAAGACTAAGCAGAGCTCATGCCTTTCAAGCTACTTTTTTCAAATCATCATTAGAGTCGCATCAAGCAAGCCTTACAATGTATTTCAAAATCAAAACATATAGCCCAACATTTGTAGAACAACTAAAGTTACATTAATAACTCTAAATTAAGCATATAGCCGCTTGTACGCACTCCCTCAAATCATTTGGAGAAAATATCCTTTCTATTTTATTCAGCTTTGTTCAATTGTATTCTTCATACTATAAAATAATATAAAATAATGCCACGGAATTCTAAGCAAATCTTGTCTGCTAAATGAACTAGTGTAGCCCACAGCCATTTGGCATAGCCAGATCAGGACCCAACATAAGGACAACTCAGAGTATGCTATTCTGTTCTTCTGAAATAGACTACATTTTCTTGATATCATGCTTCTTTACACCTGTCTAAAATAAATAATGGATTTATTGTGAAGGTGTAGGCTATATTACATGGATTTATGTAGATGTTCCAAATGTCTGCATCAGTGGCTTGTAGGCTATGTGTGGAAGCCAGGAGATGCTAAATGTTTATATGTTAATTAATGTAAATTACTGTGAGACCGGCAATTATTTGATTGACAATCACCGGCTGACGAAATTTCATGACCGCCACAGGTGTGACATTTTTCAAAAATTTCTGGGGGAAAAGGTTGGGAACCCCTGGACTAGAGGACATGACTGGGGGATAGAAGGAAGGGGGGTTGGGTTGAGTGTGTTTCAAGTCTGCTTTAGGCAGTTGGAATTGGCCTGTTCCTAACTGCCACTGAAAAACCATAAGCTCCTGCCCTGTGGAGATGTGCCCACGGCCCAATTCATCACTTTGAACTGTAAGAAGAAAACATTTCATTTTAGTTCACGCCTGATTGTTCCTTCCTTTCATCTCACACCTTTTGACCAATCTTTGTTTACCCCGGAGACCAATGTTTTTTTGGGGGGGCCCTTTGAGCCGAGGAGAATGTCCTTGAGCAGTTTTACTCTAGCTATCTCCTGTACACATCTGTGCCGAGCTTTGTCAGCTTTGTTCCTCCTGTATCCAGTACCCCTCCCTCCCTCCCTCCCTCCCTCCCTTCCTTCCTCCCTCTCTTCGTCTCTCTTTCCCTCTGCACTGCATCAAAACAGCTGGGCGTCTGTTTGTGCTACATTCATAATTGTGCATGCAGGGTAATTAAGAGCCTCGTCCTAAATGATAGCTTTGCTCGGCTTCTCAGATGTTCACTAACAAGGCGGCCTACAAAGGTGTTAGTGTAGTGCATTCATCACTGTCATCTGGGGCTAATAACTGCTCCATAAATCACAACAACGACCTGGGCCAGCCTTTTACACTGGGAGGAACACAGTGGCACAGTTAAGGTGGTGCAGGCCAAATACCAAAACTACAAATGGACCACTACTACAGTAGCTACATGGATCGTACAATCAAGATCTGACAAATCCTCAATGAGGGAGTAGAGTATCTAACTGTTTGTGTACTGTACATATACTGTAGCTAATTTGCTGTTTCATTAACATGTTGAATTGGCAGTAATCGGTCTCTGGGTGAAATTGGGGATGTTTACAAAGTAAAGCACGTCTTACTCTATTTATATTCTCTGATAATCCTACTCACAGTAATAACGTGATGCTGAGTGTGCTATCTGTGCTGCCTAACGTTGTAGGCCTACAGTAGACAAAGCCTTACGGTGTCCTTCCTTGATTGTTACTATGATATGAAGGTTAAGTTAGCCGTTTCTGAGATTTATGCTGCCTTTAAAGCATCCTTCATTTCTACTTACTACCGCGGTCGAGCCGTACCAACGGAGTGACGGAGCCCTGGCCAGTCTATAAAACCTGAAAATTATACAAATTAATTTTATGCCACTCTGAATGCTCTGGGAGCCCTGTATCTGCAGCTAGCACGGTTTGAAAAGGAGAAGATGAGTCACCTTTAATGCAGTGAGTGGTCCTGGCGTCTCCACCTAGGCTCAGTAGAACCCAGGGGAGAGAGGGGAGACCAGGCATCCATCTTAACAAGATCACACCGTTTGATTTTTAATATAACGGTCAGTGCTCAGCCCGCTGTCTTCCCTTTGAAATATTAGCGCTCATTAATGATGTGGAGGCAGTTTGGCCCCCCCCATCCTCTTCCCCCATTTCCTCTGCCTGCGGCGAAAAGGCCTCACTTGGCTGTCAGCGGTCATCTTTTGCACCGGGGTGGGCGGAATCGGATCCAGGAGCAGGCCTGCACTCTCTTTCTCCGTCTCTCTTCTTTTCCCTCTCAGCGGCTGGCCAAATGCCTGTTTTACTGGGCAGCTTTACTGCGTTCATTATGCGCATTTAACGGCCGCTGTAATTCTGGGGTGGGGAAGTGAGACGATTAGAGGTTGGACTCGTGTGCCAGGCAGCTGCAGTTGACCTTTTATTTAAGACATGAAAGATGTCTCTTCTCCTCGCACATGTCGAGATTTCAGCATTTCATGTTGACTGGGTTTGACTGCATGGGCTTTATTATATTTAGTAGAAATCTCTCTCTCTCTCTCTCTCTCTCTCTCTCTCTCTCTCTCTCTCTCTCTCTCTCTCTCTCTCTCTCTCTCTCTCTCTCTCTCTCTCTCTCTCTCTCTCTCTCTCTCTCTCTCTCTCTCTCTCTCTCTCTCTCTCTCTCTCTCTGGCTTGTTTCATTTTAGCATGTCTGGCTGATTCAGATTGAAGGTCATATCAGGAAAAGGTGGGCGATAAGAGATAAGAAGACATCTTATTGAGGATGGAATCTGTCCTCTTCTATATACATTTTCCAAGCTCTGATAAATTTCCCCTCTGAAGATGTATTTTTAGTTTAGTTGTTTAGATGTTTTCCAATAGAATAATGTTCCTGAGTCTGTGAGATTGAAAGTACATCTGAGTTGTGAGGCGGTAAGGGAAGCAGGGTCAAGGCCAAGACGACTCCTACGCAGAAATGTTAAATTAGAAGCAGGCTTAACTGTGGAAGGATTTTAACTTTTTCTGTTTTCTTGCTCAGTTAATTCTTAGTGGGATAAACACAGCAAACTGAGGCTACCACGGCTGGGAGCTATTTACAGGCAGAACTGTTTCATCAATTGTTACTGATGACATATCAATCCGTTTTTGTTGCCACATTTTTAATACAATACCCAACATAGTGTTCAGAGAAGCATTGTGTCATACGCTAAATTATAACACTATCCTAATCAGCCTAGTCTGGTATTTTGAAAAGCAGCTTGCATGTGTTTATGCTAGTGTTTATCTATTGCTTTATAACTGACGGTTAATCTTGAAACTGACACGTAGCATATGCTACTGTATACCTATAACTAATCATCTGCTAGAAACTCTACAGATGACTTATCCTCCTATACAAGACTGAAGACATGGTGAGACATTCCAACACACAAAGTTATTGTGTCGGTCTTCTGACCTGGGAATTATACCTTATACCAGGGTATTAATTTTGAAATAACCACAGTATGATTTTAAATACAGTTTTTTAATTAAATGTTAATATTTATTTGGACTTTTTAAGTAAATACCTGCAGTAAACTTGTGCGCTAGTTTACGAGATAAAGCAGATAATTTGACCTGTTACATAATTTTTCATTATGAAGCTCACTGGTAGTTCCCTAAAACATCTTAACTATTAGAGATTCTCCAATACTTTTGTGTACTTTTTAGCCAGTAGTTCTGAAAGTAGTGCTCACAAGGCAAAAGTGATCCACGAAAATGATGCACTATGTCACATATGTGCAGGTATGTGCACCACGTCATTGCTCTCTATCTCGCTCTGCTGTGGGTGCATGATGTGCCTTTGCTAGATGTCACTCTAACAGGCGAGGGGCTGAAGCTCATTGGTTGAACTCAAATTGCTAGGGGGCTGGCCCACGTGGGGGGAAATGTAGGGAAATGGCGCAGCACAGCTTCCAGAAAAACAGTTGCTTTCAAACTAGGGATTTCGTGGCTAATTGAGGTAAACCAGTAATTCTGCTCATAGATTATGCATGTATGAACTACACACTGACACATCCAGCCCAAAGCGGGAGGTTTACTTAATAGTCGCCAAAGATCCAGAGCAAGTCTTTAAGTTAACTGTGGGATTTTACATGTACTTGTTAGCATTGCTAACCTTCGGATTACAGAGGCTCGGTGTGGTTTGAAAATAATGCTTTTTCCTGTTCCTCTTGGCACTTTACAGCCGAGAGACCTCAAATACTTTTCTGAGTGTCTTAGAGGTGAGACTTGAGCAAGAGTTCCCAACCTCCCCCCAAACCCACCCACCTACCCACCCATAGGGGGCGCCAACGTTCCAGAGCATGTCTTTAAGTTAACTGTCTAAATGTGGTTTGCTAACTTAGTAGCTAGTTAGCTAAGTGGTTAGCTTCTTCTTTGTAACAGCAGAGAATCCTCTACTGGATCAAGATCCTTGCTGTCTAATATTTGTTTTGTGCATGCAGCAAACTATGAGTTGCATTTTTGAGTTACTTGTATAACTTTATGAGCTTGGATGTCTGTCCTGCAAATTTACAGAGACCATATAAATTGTGCATGCGCTCGTTAGCATTTAGCTAGCATCGACTATGGGATTTAACATGTACTTGTTATCATTGCTAACCTTCGGATTATAGAGGCTCAGTTTGATTTGAAAATAATGCTCCTTGTGTTCAGTAACGGTAATACCGTATACCCCGGGATGGCACAAGGACGGAATGAAAGTTAGAAAATCTGGATACCGCCCAAGCCTAACGCACACGCACACCCCTCCCCTCCCCTCCCCTCCCCTCCCCTCTGAGGAAAACATTAGGTCTTCTAGTCCAAACAGAGCTCCAAACGGTGAACACATACACATTCTATGACCACCCCTGTAGAGAGCACACCCCAGGATAAAGGACCCTTTCACAGCCAATCAACCTCGTAAATTTTGGGGAAAGTGACCCCATAAAGTGAGCTTGAAGTCCAGGTTTGAGAAGGCAGAATGGGCCACGGACCATTAAGTTCACACACACTGTCAGGATTAGATTCACATGCTCATGCTGCTACATGGAATCACTGTCACTTGCTGGGCCTGGCCTGGCACCCCTAAAAGTCAGTAGATCCCCATTCAGAGCACTGCACCGCTGTGATGCACTTAAACCTTCAACACAGCTTTTATTGACATTCCTTCAGGGCTCCTGGAAATCTTCTCCAACTTCAACCTTTCCTCCTAGATCTTCACTTACGAAATAGATATACATACTGTACTGTCGGTGGGTGTGAAAAGTGGAGGCGTCTAGCAGTGGATATAGAGCCCAAGTCCAATAATCTGTGCGCAGTTCCTCAGTTAATAGCATAACATAGCATACCAGAGGGTTTTACAGGCACACAAATCACATGCTGTTTGTATTATGCGAAAATCAATCTCTGTGCACTTTTTAAATGGTAAGAGGACAATAAAACCAAGGGGCTATTTGCCAGACATGTCAATGAAAGAACCCCCCCGTCCTGTCCCGTCCAGTGAAAAAATATTTCTGTATTCCCTTAAGTCAGTTTTAATATTGATGTGTTTTCACTGAAGACTAGAGAACTACCTGAAATCACAGAAAGAGAGTAGTGTGTTATTGACTGGAGAAAGGCTAGTGCCACAAATGGGACAAAAGTAGGTACAAAGAAATATGTTGTAAATTATCATTATGTATGAATTATTCCAGTAAAATTGTAAAGATCTTTTTCCAGTTTCTGGCAGAAATGACATACAACAACATTTCTGGGATGCAGTACTCCCTGAATTGCAAACCTTTTTGTAGTGTTTAAAAGTAAACAATTCTAGTTATTTTCCTGTCGGAGTTCTCGGCGGCGGTTTTATATGAGGCCCAGAAGGGGTTAACCTCCTTGGTCTGGGTCTGTGCTCTGGAGGTTCTTAAAGAGCCCCACTTAAGGTCTCTTTTGTGGTTCCAAATGTTTTGTGTAGCTATTTATTTAGCTAGTAAACAGGCCGCCAAAAGCGCTCTGCATAATGATGGAGAGGGGAACCACGGTGACATTGTTGCGGGGCCTTTACAAACAATGGCTGCATGCTTAATGTGATTTAGTGCTGGGGGAGCCTTTATCGCCTCCGTGAGGGGAGGTTTCCAGATTGAAATGCAAATCTTCACATTTTAAAATTCATTAGGAGCAACACAGCCAATGCAACAACAAACACAGCGATGGGAGGGTGGGAAGGAAAGAGGGAGGGATGGGTTCTTGGGCTTTTCTTTTTTTAAAGAGGAATGGGTAAAAATGACGCAGGCACTGGCAGACCTCTTCTGATCTGACTTGGTTCCTCTTCACCCCTCCTTCCCTCCCTCCCTCCATTTTCTTTTTTATTGGAATCCCAATGTGAAGATGGTTGTTGTCAGGCTGGTTCCCTGTGTTTCTGAGAGGAACAGGTGGTTTCTCCCCTGTTACTCTAATGATGTAGGCTGCGAGAACAACTGTTATAGTGAAGTCACACATGATACATCACCTCTATATTGATATGGAAGGCAGTGCCTGCAACCAATACATATTTATTTACTGACTATGTAATCTGTTATCACATTAGAATCTGTATGGCTGCTATTGTGTTCATTACTCCAAAACAAGAGCTCAAACTTGTCAGCCAATATCCAAGCTAACTGTGTGCAGAGGGGATAAAACATTTTTCCAATAAATAAATAAATTGTGGCTTCATGCATGTGGCTTCATGCACAAAGTTGCTGAAGTTGTCAAGCTGTGAATGCTTTTAAAACGCTTTTTGTACTTCAACAATCTTTTTTTGTCTCCATTTCTTTCACTCTCCCATTCTCACACTTGCACAAAGCAAACACACACACACGTTTCTCACTGACTTATGGCAAAACCTGATCTGTATCTCCCACACACACTTCCCTGGAGAATTGATTAAAATCAGAGAGACACAGACCTTGAACATTGCTGCTTTTGTCTGAGCAAACAAAGGCTGCCGGTAATTGGATTCACATTGAGAGAAGTATTTAAAACAGTCTGGTAACTAGAGCAAGCTGTGGGCCCGCCGTGCTCCTGCCAGCGCAGAATGGCGGCCTTTTTGTTCCAAAGAGTTTGCGACCGACCCCACCTTTATGGGTCTAGCCCTGCCTGCTCCAGCAGAGCACAGCTATGTTAAGGGGCTCCTATTTAACCTTCTTCAACATTATTATGAGAAATCTGTCATTTAAGACAAGCAGACCTCTTTAACCTCCACTCTCTTCTGGTTTCTCGTTGTTCAATGCTTAAATCCTCCATGTACTTCCACCAGTTTGTCAGCCGCACGCTGTTTAGTCAAATCATTATTTGAAAGGTTCTACTTTTCAATGTTTTTTCTGTCTAAAAGCAACGTTTAGATTAAAAGACCTGAGGGGGAATAATTTTTTGATTTGACCTACGTGAAAATAAACCAAGCTGTTCAAACAGACCCAGTTACAGAAGATTAAACCCGTGAAGGGCTTGATTAGAGGCAATGAGACAAGAAATCAATGAAACATGGCCAGTACAAAGTGTGTCTAATTGTTTAAATACCTGTGGCTGGAACCTTGAGAGAGTTGGGGGAAACTGTCTGCCATTTTGTGTCTAGAGTGGAGGTGAAAGAGATAGAGATCAGCTCCAGATGGCTGCAGTTGTAGGGCCTGGGCCAAGGGGACACTGCCTAGCGATCCCATTGCTCCAGGAGACACAGGCACTCCATTACACAGATCCTGAACTCAGGTTATCCCGTTTCTGCAGACACGGCCGCCCAGATTGCCTCTCCGGCTCCACTTCCACCCTGTCCTGGTGACATTGGCCCCCTGGCTAAGGAAGTGAGGTGGGAGGAAACTGTACCTGACGGAGCCCATGCTGTGTCCAAAATGACACCCTATTCCCTATATGCCATAGGTTCTGGTCAAAAGAAGTGCACTATATAGGGAATACAGTCAAAGGTAGTGCACTATATAGGCAATAGGGTGACATTTCAGATGCAGCCCCACTGTCAAACCCTAGCCTTCTAGGCCCCTGTAGATTAGCTTAAAGTGAGCCCATAGAGAGACAAACCGATTGCACCCAAAGAGCAAATCTCAGAGAGATCCTTCTATGGTTTAAGTGTATTTGCACAGTCGTCTAGCAGCACAATAAATGATTGTGAAGGTTTATTATCTGCATACAGGTTGAGTAACGTTTTGCTTATATGAGTGGTCTTATCTGGGTAAGGCTACACAATGTTCTTCGTCTGTTTACATTTTCTTGTAGCAGTAGCCTATGTGTTCCAGAAATATTTACCTTTTCGATAGGGTCCTTTAAGGGTAAATTGAGTTCACCCTGCCACAGATAGTCAGAATGTGTCACACAACATGTCTGCATTTACTATTGCACTTGAATTGAGTCCAAGATGTTCTCTAGTCTACACAATGAACAGAAGGGGAGGGTGGTTTTCTTTTTAGATTGTGTCTTGATTTGTTTGCTCTTTTTGTGTCTGAAAGATAATCTGTTTGATATTTAGTGGCAGGGTGACACTGAGCCCACCTTCGCGCTGCCATTAGTCCGCCACATTTTCTCTGTTGTAATTAGAGGGCTGCAGGGGACTGGAGTCCATGTTCTGTGGAGGCCTAGCGCGGAGATGTCGAATGCATCTGAGAAGCGGCTTCTCGCCCGTAGGCCCCGACAGCCCTTTTCACTTTCCATCAGCAATTATTGCCCCTCTCTGATGTGTGGCCTGACTGTTTGACAAGTCAATTAATTGTTAATGGTCCCTCCATCTGCTTTTCTTCACCACCATCCTGCGATTCATGGCTTTGAGTCCAAATTCAATTTCGAGATCCATCTTTATTTCCTCCCTAGGCTACGAGGGATTGCAGCCAGTCCTGGCCTGGCCTGATACCGCATGGCATAATTATGTGGGTATAGCACAGGCATTGAATAGATGTAACCAATGGCCCTAAAAAGGTTTTACTTCTTTCAACATTGTTTTCATAAATAAGGTAACAATGCAATTTGGATGATTGCAGAATATGCCAAAAGAGAGGTTAGTTGTTGGCTTTGCAAAACAAAACAAAAATGTCTCACTGTCTACACCAGGGATGGGCAACTTTAATGGGGGTGGGGGCCACAAAAAATCTGAAATCATCATGAGGGGCCGCAGTTGCCCCTCCCAAGTGCTGATGCACAACCACATCTCGATATTGCACCTTATGTATTCTACTATTCTAACTCTCAACAGTAAGTTGAGACCCGAATGAGTTCCTAACAAATAAAAATTCATAAATGGTTTATTTATTGTGTGTGTGGGGGGGGTTGATCCGAGGGCCTTCAAAAGGGTCCACACGCTATTTGAGATAGAACACAACATGATCAATATTTATATTGCTAATTATTCTATGTGCATTATTAATTGCACCAAAATATCCCTCCAAGAGGATCTAATTAGGGGAGGAAATTAGTCAAAGCTAATAACGCTCATAGTTGAAAAAGCATTTTTAAACATCACACACATTTCTTCCCTCATTTGCCAGACCGATGCAGTTCATAACTGCTTGATGAACGAACGCATTCGTTAGAATTCTCAGAATTGTGTTGACTCTAAAAAATAGTGTGTGATTAAATATTAGCTTGAATCAATTAGCATTCATTAGCTAACTGTGCTATATGAGATAATGAAATGCCTAATGAAATGCTTTGTTGAATTTCATGAGGGAAGTTACATTACATGACCAAAAGTATGTGGACACCTGCTCATTCCAAAATCATGGGCATTAATATGAAGTTGGGCCCCCTTTGCTGCTATAACAGCCCCCATTGTTCTGGGAAGGCTTTCCACTAGATGTTGGAACATTGCTGCGGGGACTTGCTTCCATTCAGCCATGAGTGAGGTCGGGCACTGATGTTGGGTGATTAGGCCTGGCTCGCAGTCGCCGTTCCAATTCATCCCCAAGGTGTTCGATGCGGTTGAGGTTAGGGCTCTGTGCAGGCCAGTCATGTTCTTCCACACCGATCTCGAAAACCATTTCTGTATGGACCTTACTTTGTGCACGGGGGCATTGTCATGCTAAAACAGGAAGTTTGATGAACTGACTTGTTGGAAAGGTGGCATCATATGACAGTGCCACATTGAAAGTCACTGAGCTCTTCAGTAAGGCCATTCTACTGCCAATGTCCATACTAGCATACCCCCTTAGAATGAAGTAACGTATACTGCCCTACCAAGCAAAAAGGCAGTAACTGCTTATAGCGTGGAACTGAGAAAATTGGCTTTTATTTACCTTGGTTTCACAGTAACCTTATGCAGTTACTGCTAACATGACCCCCATTTTCTCCAAAACACAATACAATAGAGGCAGGATACTTGTCCACATGATTAAGCATGTATTTAATGTAGCAAAAATGACATTAACTAATTTTCGACCAAATGAGCAGTTACTGCCTTTTTGCTTGGTAGGGCAGTATATGGGCAGGCATTCTAAGTAATATGCTAGTGTGGATAGTCTTTGGTGAGGTGGGGTTGATAATACAAAGACTGTCTCATCGTAGTACCCATTACAGTGACAGCACCCTATTCCCTATTTATTGTATTTAGTAAGAAATGTGTGCACTATATAGGGAATGGGTCCCATTTGGGATGCACCCTATGGCTGTCTTCAGTATGTCTCTTCCACAGCAGCACACGGTGTGTTTAATAGACTTCTCAATCTGGTAGCAGAGCCATTACCAAATCCAACACAGACCATTAGGCCGCATGAGCTTAATTGCCCATTAATTGGATAATTAGTTGTTCGCTTTGTGTTTTTCCTCATTCCTTGTGTATCTATCTTTTCCTTTTTTCTGACATACTTGTTCATTTGCTATGAATCTCATTCTTCTTTCGTTCCTTTCTTCCATTCTCACTCTTTCTGTCTGTCTCTCTCTCTCTCTCTCTCTCCCTCCTTCTCTGTCCCCGTCTCTCTCCATAGCTACAATTGTTAAGATAGATGTTTAGGCATACCATGACTGTGTAGCCTGCAGTAGAGAGTGAGTGCTCTGCTCTGTGTGGGTGGTACAGTGGTAGAGTAGTACAAGGCTGAGTGGTTTGATGTAGCCCCAGGTCTCCCCTCTCCTACATATTGACCCACAGAACACACTGTGAGTGGCTGAAGCAGCACAGGAATCAGGGAAAACTCTGTGTCATGCATGCATAGTTAAATAGCCTAGAAATCTCAAGTGCATTAGATGCATTATTTATGAATGTTTTAAAAGGACAAGTTCTTTTTTTTTCCTTCTTTCTTTTCATACTCTTTCATTCTGCCTGCCATTATTCTCTCTGAGAGCGTGCAGGTTGCTCAGGCACACTAAGGCAGCCATCATCTGATGGAGATATCAAAGTAAACGTTTGGCACATTTTGATAGCTGTTTGAGATCTCTCTTCTAACAAAGCAGTCGTATCATCCCTGACTGGGAAAAAGGAGAGATGTTAAAAGCAAAATAATGGCAATTAAATACCTCTGAAATATCTCAAGTCATTCCTCACGTCATGGAGTGTAACTAGAGATATCCACATACAGTGGGGGAAAAAAGTATTTAGTCAGCCACCAATTGTGCAAGTTCTCCCACTTAAAAAGATGAGAGAGGCCTGTAATTTTCATCATAGGTACACGTCAACTATGACAGACAAATTGAGAAAAAAAAATCCAGAAAATCAAATTGTAGGATTTTTAATGAATTTATTTGCAAATTCTGGTGGAAAATAAGTATTTGGTCACCTACAAACAAGCAAGATTTCTGGCTCTCACAGACCTGTAACTTCTTCTTTAAGAGGCTCCTCTGTCCTCCACTCGTTACCTGTATTAATGGCACCTGTTTGAACTTGTTATCAGTATAAAAGACACCTGTCCACAACCTCAAACAGTCACACTCCAAACTCCACTATGGCCAAGACCAAAGAGCTGTCAAAGGACACCAGAAACAAAATTGTAGACCTGCACCAGGCTGGGAAGACTGAATCTGCAATAGGTAAGCAGCTTGGTTTGAAGAAATCAACTGTGGGAGCAATTATTAGGAAATGGAAGACATACAAGACCACTGATAATCTCCCTCGATCTGGGGCTCCACGCAAGATCTCACCCCGTGGGGTCAAAATGATCACAAGAACGGTGAGCAAAAATCCCAGAACCACACGGGGGAACCTAGTGAATGACCTGCAGAGAGCTGGGACCAAAGTAACAAAGCCTACCATCAGTAACACACTATGCCGCCAGGGACTCAAATCCTGCAGTGCCAGACGTGTCCCCCTGCTTAAGCCAGTACATGTCCAGGCCCGTCTGAAGTTTGCTAGAGTGCATTTGGATGATCCAGAAGAGGATTGGGAGAATGTCATATGGTCAGATGAAACCAAAATATAACTTTTTGGTAAAAACTCAACTCGTCGTGTTTGAAGGACAAAGAATGCTGAGTTGCATCTAAAGAACACCATACGTACTGTGAAGCATGGGGGTGGAAACATCATGCTTTGGGGCTGTTTTTCTGCAAAGGGACCAGGACGACTGATCCGTGTAAAGGAAAGAATGAATGGGGCCATGTATCGTGAGATTTTGAGTGAAAACCTCCTTCCATCAGCAAGGGCATTGAAGATGAAACGTGGCTGGGTCTTTCAGCATGACAATGATCCCAAACACACCGCCCGGGCAACGAAGGAGTGGCTTCGTAAGAAGCATTTCAATGTCCTGGAGTGGCCTAGCCAGTCTCCAGATCTCAACCCCATAGAAAATCTTTGGAGGGAGTTGAAAGTCTGTGTTGCCCAGCGACAGCCCCAAAACATCACTGCTTTAGAGGAGATATGCATGGAGGAATGGGCCAAAATACCAGCAACAGTGTGTGAAAACCTTGTGAAGACTTACAGAAAACGTTTGACCTGTGTCATTGCCAACAAAGGGTATATAACAAAGTATTGAGAAACTTTTGTTATTGAACAAATACTTATTTTCCACCATAATTTGCAAATAAATTCATAAAAATTCCTACAATGTGATTTTCTGGATTTTTCTTTCTCATTTTGTCTGTCATAGTTGACGTGTACCTTTGATGAAAATTACAGGCCTCTCTCATCTTTTTAAGTGGGAGAACTTGCACAATTGGTGGCTGACTAAATACTTTTTTCCCCCACTGTATCTCTATGTGGCATCAACACATCTAGATGATTTCCTGGTCCTGAGATGGATGATTGTTGAGCTAAATTGAGGAAAGGTGAAGTAGTGTTCACCATATGACATAACTGCTAACACTTAACAATGAAATCATTATCCTAACTTTCACAAGCTATGAATTTACTGAGCAACAATTTCAGGGATGAAGGTTTTAATAAGCACAGATGGTAGACACATGGAACCCAGAGATAAAACTGAGAGAGGAAGAGACAAAGATGAACAGTCATACAATATAAAATATAAGGTTTAAATAATGATTTAAAATGGAAGTTGGATGTGGAGGTAAAGAAAAAGAAGTTACACAATAAAATAACAATAACGAGGCTATACACAGGTATACTTATACAGGTATGCTTCCAATCCTAGGGTATTACAGTATATACAATTAGCATTGTGCAGCTAGCTGGTCTTAAGCTATGGCAGTACTGAGAATAAACCTGAAACAGTGTTTGTTTCTCCCTGTTAGTCCTTCCTGCCTGCCTGCTGGGTCTTTTAATGATTACATTGGTGAATCTTCACGGCGTCAGTTCCAGGAAAACCAGTCTGCCTGTTTGCCTGTAAAAAGAAAACTCTCTGCATCTGTTCTTTCTCTCTGTCTCTGTCTCTCTCTAGTTAGCGTTAATAATGACTATAAAGTGTTATCATTCCAAAGTGTTAAACTGCTTAATATAAATGTGGGTCTGTTTTTGTTTTGTTTATTTGTTATTCATCGCGTCCAATTTCCATTTCTAAAGTGGGAGTGTTTCTCGCTCAGCGCCCAGGGAATATGAGATTAAAAGGCATTGAGGAAAACATCTGTGTCTCCGCTTTGCCCTGCGATCTGCATTTCATTTCTTTACTGCTGGATTCCAAATAGACAGAGCGCCTACAAGAATAAAAAACAGCACTGAGCTGCATAGGGCTAGCAGCAAACGGAGTGAGGGTTACCATAGAAACACATACCTCCCTCACATGGATTTATGTGCTATATCCTATCACATTCTATCAGGAATTATCATAAATCTCCCTGCAGCGAGACTGTGGTTAAGGTGCGCCTGGGCGTAGAATGACAATGTGTTGATCTCAATATATCTTGGCAAGAGAGACAGAGGCATCCATGCTGTTTAAATCAAGATAAAATGGCACCGGTATTAGCATGAGATTATATAAAAGGGGGAATGAAAACGCCTTTAGTGTGTCTGCGTTCTTGAGCGGTTGGCAAGAATAGATATTTAAACGTAAACAAGGAATGGGTTTTATTGCTGCAGTGCCCATACTGTAGCATTCTAGATGCAAATCATTTGGCTTTGCTTTGCATATATATGAATGAATGTGAATAAACATAAAAAGAAAAACATTGATATGAATATTGGCCCATAACTACGTCTATACGAAACAAAACATTTTGATTGATTTCCATCTCGTAATTGTGTTCCCTTCATTGGCGGCATGATAAGCATAAAAAGCTGACAGGGTGAATATGAAATTGAGTTAGAGAGAGCACAGTGGTAGGCACAATTTCCACAAATGACATATTTCCCTCGCTCTCAAACACTAGATCTTTCACTGCCTCTCACTCCAAACAATCACGGCAAGAGAGAGGAGAGCATTATCAGATCTGTTTGAACAGCCCCCATCAACATGACTCTGGTGGGCGTTACAGATGTCCAGTGACCTTTCCACATGGCTCCTCCGATATTAACGCAATCTCCCTGCCTTATTACCACGGGAACATTTCACACAGTATTAGACTTAATAAATGACTTTTTACCCTCCTCTTTCTCCTCTCTTTTCCCCATTCTCCTCCCCTGCTCCTGAGCCGATAACCCGGTCTCCCGGGGGGCCTGGCCTCCATAATCACGTCAGTTCACGGCCCTCTTTTTTGAGCAGAATTGCTTAATTGGTATGTGTTCTACATAACTGTTTGAGTATTAGACTCACAAATGAAGGTTAGAACCTCAGTGCTTGTAATCGACTGAAATAAATTGATTTGTGCTCAGCGGCTCTTCTGGGAGAATACTTTATGGTTCTCTGAAGAAATGAAGGTTTATAATTGTGTCTTTTTTTTGCTTCCTTTCCATCCTTCCGTTTCTACAAGGCCATGGCAGCTTAAAGGTGATGTCTCTGGGTACTTTGATGCAGCACACGTAGCAGTGCACCTGGCATACAAACTAAGTGATTGTTGTTAGGCTTGTATTGAGAGGCAGGTGCAGAGTTAAGACCTCATGAATATATATTTTATTCTCAGTGAAATCTAATCATACCTCAGGAAAGAAATCTGTCAATAGAAACTTGATTGGACAATGTGCACAATCGTGTTAGCCAAAGTCTAGTGCTCAATCTTTTGATTGATCCTCATAGGCTGTGTGTGGTTCTTAAATACTGGGAGTTGATAGCAGGGATTTATGTGATTAACATTATTGTTGAGTGGCTGAGTGACTTAAGCGTTTGGTAGGAGAAATACTGTATGGGACGGTTTCACAGTGGGGTTTAAGAGAGACATCAATGTCAGGCATACACAACACTAACTATGTTCTACTGCAGGGCAACTGGCGGCCCCCAGTTTGGAGGCAATTTTTTTTAGGAACCCAGTCAGGGTTTTCAACTTACTGTTGCGAGTTAGAATAGTAGAATACACAAGGTGTGGGGGGGGGGCAATGTGCGACTGACGTGTTTTCCGTTTGCTCCCGCAGTATTCTTAAAGTTTATGTGAATTTTGCAGCAAAACTGTATTTATTTAGGTGATCCCTTTCCGTAATACTCAAGACTACTTTGCTTTCAATTGTCAGCATGTCGACGAAACATAAGGCCAGAAACACGACTTTGAGAAAACCCGGCCTACAAGATCCATTTTTATCACGGTCCTCGGTGGAGTCCGAGGGCCCGGAGACTTGCACATTACCGGGGGTGCGGCTTTGCCTGGAGGCGCTGAAATGAACATTCTCGATGCCATCAAGCTACTACACTCTGAGATAGTTTAAATGAAAACGGAGGTAGTTGCTACGATTGAGGCCCGAATACAAGAGGTTTCTGATACTTTAAAAGCGGATCTAACTAACCTGCGGAACGAGACGGTGCCAGCTATCACATCACTCAAAACAACAACCGAGTTGCACACCATGACGATTACAGCACTGGAGACCTCCGCTACCAGTGTCTCCGACCTAACTACCTCCCTGGAGGCTGACGTGAAACGCCTGGATGCGGATCTGAAAAAGGTACAGGAGAGCTGTGTGAGCTTTTTTTCTCTCTTTTTGCTGCTGGATCCACTAACACAAAACGCTACTTTAAAGGGTGGGACTGTGGGTTTGGGTTTAACACCGCACTCTCACAGACATACTGTGCGAAGAGAACATGTTCTATTTAGTCTTGTACCTCGTTTGGAGAGGTATTGTCTGGGATGGGGGAGGTGGATGGGGGGAGGAAGGAGGTTGAATTGTTCAGTTCTAATGTTGTCATTCTGTCTTCTTTTTAGTTTATTTTCCCGTACTTTTTCCAAGTATCTTACACCGTACATTATTACCGTACAAGTTATCCTGGGGTTTTTGGGTATTCTTTGCTTTTCCACTCTATGCTCTAATGACAGGTTTGCATAACGGGAGTGCTCAGGGTGGCCGAAATAATACCATCAAGTACATTTCATGGAACATCAAAGGGGCTAACAACCCTGTGAAACGTAAGAGGGTGCTGACACACTTAAAGGGTTTGAATGCAAATTTTGCATTCCTACAAGAGACTCACTTGAGGACCGGTGAGCACTTTAGGATGCGTAGGGACTGGGTTGGTCAGCTGTGCCACTCTAACTTTCATAGTAAATCAAGAGGTGCTGTCATTTTGATTTGATGAATCTACTCCCTTTGTAGCTTCTGAGGTTATTGCTGATCCTAAGGGACGATACGTCATATTAACTGGTAAACTGTTTTCTAACCCTCTTGTTTTGGCTAGTGTCTATGCTTCCAATTGGGATGACACAAGTTTCATTTCTACCTTTCTATCTGCTATACCCAATTTAGACTCCCATTCGTTGATTTTAGGGGGGGATTTCAACTTTACAATGTCCCCAATTCCAAGTCCTCACAAAGAGCTACAGACCCATCTAAATGTGCCCTACTTATTCCATCTTTTCTTCAGAAATATGCTATGTGTGAGGCCTGGCGTTTCCTACACCCTACAGATAGACAGTATTCATTTTTTCTCATGTTCATCAAACATACTCCCGCATTAACTACTTATTTTTGTACTTATGAGGGTATTGTTATTTCTGACCATTCACCATTAGTGCTTGAGCTAAAGTTTCCCCAGCAACCTCCTATGTGTTATCAATGGGGTCTTAACTCCATTTTACTCTCAGGAGTTTGTCAATTTCATTTCCTCTGAAATCACCTTATTCCTAGAAATTAACTCAATGCCAGGTATGTCCTGCTCTACCATATGGGAGTCCCTCAAAGCATACCTGCGTGGCCAAATTATTTCTTATACAGCCAACAAAAACAAAGCTCGCTCTCAGCAGCTTAGAGACCTGAACGAAGCCATAGTTTCATTGGATGAGAAGTATGCTACAGAGCCTTCCTCTGATCTATATAAAGAACGCCAGTTACTCCAATCTGAATTTGATGTGCTCTCTACCAGACAAGCTGAACAATTATGCAGAGTGTATGAACAAGGCGACAAGGCCAGTAAACTCCTTGCACATCAGATCCGTAAATCTGAGGCCTCATGTTTAATCCCACAAATAAGGACCCTCTCTGGTGCTACCACAGTTATACATAAAGAGAACAATGATAAATTCAAACAATTTTACTCTGCGCTATACACCTCTGAATTTCCTCAAGACCCTTTGCCAATTGATTAGTTATTCGATGGTCTGAATATGCCTTCAATTGATTCAGACTCCCATGACTGTTAAGAAGAATAATTTACACCTGAGGAGATTGCAACAGCAGTGTCCGCAATGAAAAGTGGTAGATCACCGGGTCCAGACGGTTTTCCAATCGAATTTTACAGGATGTTTTCCGGTCTGCTTTGCCCATTCCTGTCTCGATTGTTTGCAGAGTGCCTTAATACATCAAATCTACCGCCTAGTCTTTATCAGGCTACAATTTCATTACTATTAAAGAAAAACAAAGACTCCCTGGAATGTGGATCCTATCGCCCAATCTCACTTTTAAACTGTGATTACAAAATCCTAGCCAAGCTCTTAGCCATCCGTATGGAAGGCTCGCTGCACCAAGTAATACACTCTGACCAGACTGGCTTTATGAGAATTAGGCATTTGTTTTTCAATATTAGACGCCTTATGATTGTACTCCCCAGCATCGGGGGACCCGGAGGTAGTGGTCTTGCTCAATGTGGAAAAAGCTTTTGACCACGTTGAGTGGGACTACCTAACAGCCGCCCTTTATAGATTTGGCTTTGGTCCCAAATTCATTGTGTGGATAAAGATTATTTATTTTTCTCCCATTGCTTCGGTATGGACTAACAACTTGTCCTCTGACTATTTTCCCTTGCACCGCGGATCCAGACAGGGCTGTCCACTCTCCCCCTTGTTGTTTGCTTTGGCAATCGAGCCCCTAGCCGTCGCACTGCGCTCTAATGATGCTGTTCAAGGTATAATCAGGACGGGCTTAGAGCAGAAAGTCTCGCTATATGCTGACAATCTCCTTTTGTTTATCTCCAACCCTGACACCTCATTACCACATGCCTTATCTATTCTTTAAAAGTTTGGATCAATCTCAGGGTACAAACTGAATCTAGGCAAGAGTGAGCTTTTTCCTTTAAATAAGGCTGCTTTAAAGTGCTCTTTTACAAGCTTACAGTTTAGGATTGTCCGGGATCAATTCACCTACTTGGGAGTTAAAGTGACAAGGAAATATTCAAATTTGTTTAAGGAAAACATTGTTGCTCTAGCAGACAGTTTGAAACACTCTTTTACTTTTTGGAAGTCTCTACCTCGCTCTCTTATTGGAAGGGTTAATGTCATTAAAATGAATGTGTTGCCCAAATCTTTAGATTTATTTCAATGTTTACCCATTTTTATTCCAAAATCTTTTTTTAATTCACTGGATCAAACATTCATGTATTTTATTTGGGATGGCAAGGTACCACAGATTGGTAGAAAACATTTACAGAAGTCTAAGGCATTGGGTGGTCTAGCCCTACCAAATTTCAGACATGCTATTGGGCTGCAAATTTCAGAGCCCTTTTGTACTGGCTGCAGACTGATCCTACTGGCTCAAGACCACTCTGGGTCCAGATGGAGTCTGAATCATGCTGCACTTTCCTCTGTGTTGTGCTCATCTCTCCCAGTGTCCCTAGGCAAAAGGTGTGTCAACCCAATTGTAATCCAGTCTCTTAAAATTTGGAATCAGTTTTGTTTAGCCTTTAGCCTCCGAGGCCCAATCAATCAGAACATTTTATTTCCTCCATCTTTAAATGATGGGGCTTTCAGCATCTGGCACTCACTGGGCCTCTATTCACTAGCCCAATTATTATTTGATGATACATTTGCCTCTTTTGCTCAGCTACAGGAAAAGTTCAACCTCCCCCAATCCCACTTCTTCCGCTATCTCCAGCCTAGGAACTTTGTCAGAGCTAATACATCTGAATTTCCCAATAGGCCTGCGAGTACAGCTATAGAGAGCATCTTTGAGCTAAACAAGCTTCCTAAGGGTGCAATTCCAGATGTACAGTTGAAGTCGGAAGTTTACATACACCTTAGCCAAATACATTTAAACTCAGTTTTTCACAATTCCTGACATTTAATCCTAGTAAAAATTCCCTGTTTTAGGTCAGTTAGGATCACAACTTTATTTTAAGAATGTGAAATGTCAGAATAATAGTAGAGAGAATGATTTATTTCAGCTTGTATTTCTTTCATCACATTCCCAGTGGGTCAGAAGTTTACATACACTCAATTAGTATTTGGTAGCATTGCCTTTAAATTGTTTAACTTCGGTCAAACGTTTCGGGTAGCCTTCCACAAGCTCCCCACAATAAGTTAGGTGAATTTTGGCCCATTCCTCCTGACAGAGCTGGTGTAACTGAGTCAGGTTTTTTAAGCCTCCTTGCTCGCACACGCTTTTTCAGTCCTGCCCTCAAATTTTCTATAGGATTAAGGTCAGGGCTTTGTGATGGCCATTCCAATACCTTGACTTTGTTGTCCTTTAGCCATTCTTCCACAACTTTGGAAGTATGCTTGAGGTCATTGTCCATTTGGAAGACCCATTTGCGACAAAGCTTTAACTTCCTGACTGATATCTCGAGATGTTGCTTCAATATATCCACATAATTTTCCTTCCTCGTGATGCCATCTATTTTGTGATGTGCACCAGTCACTCCTGCAGCAAAGCACCCCCACAGCATGATGCTGCCACCCCCGTGCTTCATGGTTGGGATGGTGTTCTTCGGCTTGCAAGCAACCACCTTTTTCCTCCAAACATAACGATGGTCATTATGGCCAAACAGTTCTATTTTTGTTTCATCAGACCAGAGGACATTTCTCCAAAAAGTAAGATCTTTGTCCCCATGTGCAGTTGCAAACCGTAGTCTGGCTTTTTTATGGCGGTTTTGGAGCAGTGGCTTCTTCCTTGCTCTGCGGCCTTTCAGGTTATGTCGATATAGAACTTGTTTTACTGTGGATATAGATACTTTTGTATCGGTTTCCTCCAGCATCTTCACATAAATATAATATAATTGCATGAGACTTGCTTTTAAATGGTGTCGTGACGAGACTTACTTTAATGTATTGACTGTTATTTATCGAATCACCTAACTATGTTTATTGTCCCTCGATTAAATTAATAATGTAACAATTAACTCATTAGGAATTTGGGGCACCACGGAAAAAGTTGTTTAACGAGTTACCATCTCCCAAATTAAACTCTTAGAAGATATGTTATATATCGATAACAGTCATTTATTAAATAATTACCTCTTATCAGTCTTATTCTGAACGTCGCATAATCCTTGAACCTGCAAGAACCCTAAACGTATTGATGAATCAGCAATACACAAATTGGCTTAATTATTTATTTACTAACTAACTAAATAATAACACAGAATACAAACACACACAGGTTATTGATTACTAACGTAATACAATGAAAACAGGTCCCTAGTGGACTGGACTAACAATAGCATGAATGCTTGGGTAGAAGGAGGGTTGGCTGATTCAGAGAGAGTGGGGGAAAGGAAGAGACAAAGGAATTCACCTATCGGACATTTGTAAACTACGCTCACGGAAATACAAATGCTTAGAACCCTAATCATCGCTCATTCGGATTAGAAAGGAGGCGCCATATTACCCTGTGCCGAATGGCCAAGAGGGGAAGACTGAGGGACATCTGCGAGAGGCAAAGTCTGAAACCTTCTGTCGTCTTCACTTCTTTGTGTACCGAGCTCCGGTTGTGAGCTTGGTTGCTTAACTGGGTAGTCACGTTGTAGTTCCGGAATTCCTCCAGATGGTCCCTAAGGGTGGTATTCTGCTGCATAGTAGAGTCCACTTGGGTGCTTAGAGTACTTATTTCAGACACGTGAGTGTCACACTTGCTCCGTTCGGCCTCATACTTATCTGACATGTGTTTGCAGGTAGAGGGCTTGAGTACGGAGTGAGAGATTCAGTGATGAGATTTCCTCCGCTTGCTTAGAAATCAATATTTCCATCTTCATTACCTGAATTCTCACATCATTCATTTGGTCAGCGACTTCAATCGGTTTCGCTGATTTGTCACCCAACTTGGTCATTGTGTTCATTAACTGATCGTCTTTGGTGTGCAGCATTTGGACTAGAACATTATTGCTTTGAGTAACATTCATCAAAACTGCATGTATGTTATCAAATTGCGCGCTCCTGTTTATTGATAAGTCGTCAGATTTATCTAGTTTGGTGTGGACTTTGTCGTATTTAGTTTTTGCTAAATCGAGTTGTTCTTGTAGAAGACGATTTCGTTGAAGAGTTTGTGCTCGTTCATCGTCATAATTTTTGCAATTACTTTAAAATTGTTCTGTTTTCAAACGCAGTTCCTCGGTTAACATAATGTTTTCCTCATCTGCTTTTGTCATTCGTTTCCCGGTCCTCTCCACCTGTCCCTTCATATCAACCATTTCTTGCTCGTGCTTCAGCTGTGCACTGCGGTATTGGACCGATGCCAATCTCTGATGGCGATACATCAGGGCTAAACTGGAGAGAACCTTTAGAAGGCCTGCGCCCGATGGTTGATTTTGGAGAGCGTTTTTCGCAATTTCTCCTGTTTTCCCGCTAATGGCATAGTTGGGTTGGTATCGCTGCTGAGGTCAGCGATCAATCCTTTTATGGGTGAGGGTTCACTAATTAGCGGGGGAGTGGGGACCACCCCCCCGATACCTTGCACATTATTCTATTTTTTTAATGGTTTTATTTTTTTTCAAAGTTTGGGTTTTGAGTTGTTGGAAGCTGCAAAAACGATTTAAATCTATTTATAGACATTAATGAACCATCACTACTGCATCAGGAATGTGGGAGTGGGAGGTGAATGAATTTGCAAAAGCAAATTGAGTTGATTAATCAATGTTAATGATTAATCATACCTGGATAGGCTATCTGGGAATTAAACTTTAATTAACCTGAGAAGCGTTGCTTTATCTAGGTTAATATGGAAAAGTTTAAATTGTCTCCTTTGTTGAACCAAATCAATTTGGATCTTATCCAAATGATCAAACGGAAAAGGTATGTTCGGCAATTTAACTTATTCAATTGAATGAGACAATGATATCAAATCAGTTGAGATTTGCTGGATATCATAAATGTAGCCCGTAGTTACACACTATAAGAACATGTTTTGCCCTCACATAGAATATATTTTTTTTAATTACTTGCAATTCTTCACCACTAGGGGTTACTGATCGCAGAATGCTGAACTCAGTCTGCAGCTGGCATGTAAAGTTGTCTAGAGAACTTTCACTAAAGACACGAGTTGGGAAGGACAATCCCTCTCCGACAACCACTGGCACATCTGAAGTATCTATCAAACAGATCAACTCTACGAACTACAGGGTACGCTGAAGTATCCATTCTAACCACCACTACGACCAGAAACTCTACCAAGGACATTGGGATCTCTGGTGGGCAAACCAGAGTCCTACATAATCAACTCAACTATTGAGGACAGCTACACGTAAATACATGTTGCATTTCTAATCCGAATGAGCGTTTAGTGGGGTTTTATTTCCGTGAGCGTAGTTTCCAAAGTAACCACGATAGTTTGAATCTCTGTCTCTCCCTTCCACTCTGACCCTCCTTCTACCCAAGCATTCAAGCTATTGTTAGTCCAGTCCACTAGGGACCTGTTTCCATTGTATTATGTTAGTAATCAATAACCTGTGTGTGTATTTAGTTAGTAAATAAATAATTAAGCCAATTTGTGTATTGCTGATTCATCAATAAGTTCAGAGTTCTTGCAGGTTCAAGGATTATGCGACGTTCAGAATGAGACTGATAAGAGGTAATTATTTGATAAGTGACTGTTATCGATATATAACATATATATATATATATATATATATATATATATATATATAAGAGTTTAATTCGGGAGATGGTAACTCGTTAAACAACTTCTTCCGTGGTGCCCCAAATTCCTAATGAGTTAATTGTTACATGATTAATTTAATCGAGGGACAATTAAACATAGTTAGGTGATTCGATAAATAACAGTCAATACATTAAAGTAAGTCATGCCACGACAATGGCAACATTTTCTCTACACCACATGGCAAAATGTGTAGAATTGCTCAAAATTAACTTTAAAAACGTAAAATATGTCTCTCGGATATAAAGAGTGGGTCCACAAAATGTGTAGAATTGCAGAAATGTACACAACTATTTTTTTCTCTTCACTGTCAAGAGGCGGACCATTAAAATGTTTTGCTCACAGAGGGGCCCACAAATCTTTTTTGCTTAGGGCCCCCAAAAGGCTAGGGCTGGCTCTGACTGCATGTGTACAGTAGGTGTGGATGTGGGGACGCAGACCTGTGAGCCACTGCGGCCCCTCATGATGAGTTCAGATTTTTTGTGGCCCCCACCCACATCAAAGTTGCCCATCCCTGCTCTATGATTAGACCTATACACAGAAGAGGAAATGGCTATTTTTTTCCTGCCTTGATGAACACAAGGTACTACTGCTAGATGCTATTAGATTATGTACAGCTGTGTAGAGGAATCATCCACTCAAAAGCATGTTTATTGATACTGTATCGCATGTACTGTACGTTCACATACAGCTCTCTTTCCATTCCTCCTCACACTCCTCTCACTTATGTGACCATAAATTCTTCATGCCTGCTTTCCAGTGTGAGAAAAGTCAGATGTGGTATGAGCTGGGCTGGCTGTATGCAGAATCAAATTCCACATGCATACTAATACCACCCAAAGAGGAGGGGTCTAAACAAGCAGGTGGTGTTTACAAATGAGGACGCCCGAACTGTCAGCACTCTGTGAGCACTCAGCCCTGTTAGCACTCAGCCCTGTGGGCCCTTAGCTCTGTGAGCATTCAGTCCTGTCGGCCCTAAGCTCTGTGAGCCATCGGCTGCTGATTTGGTTATGGGATGGCATTTTGGGACAGCTAGATGTGGACGCGCCATTCTAAGTGGGTGGAGCGAGACAGTGAATGCTGTCTGTCACATTGAATTGTTCTCCTTACTGAGGTGTTTGTTGTCTTCAAAATGGCAAAGGATGATTTTTTTATGAGAGAAAGAGAAAGATGGTTGTTTACTTGCTGCTGCAAGTGTGAGGTTGTGCTTTTCTTCAGTCGGAGCTGACATTACACATTTACGCAAGGAGATCATTGTCTGTGTTAAGAAGCTCTTCATCGATGGAGGACAAGAGGACATTCTATTCTTCTGAAGTTCTGCCACATTTGCTTGCAAGAAATGACAGCAAACAGCTCAGCTGATCTACTAGGAAGGAAGGGTAGTGATAATAACCCATGCTGTGGTGTATTCAGATCCAATCATCACATAATGACACACTTGACTGCAAGAGACTGCACTGCGCTGATAGCAATGAACTGTGGTGAGGATGGTCAATCCTGATAAAGGCCTGCTTGATGAATGTAGCTAACATGGCGCCCCTCAGCCACACTTACTTGAAACATTTGAAGCATGGCAAGCATTGATTGTCTGTTGTATTATCCATTTGGTACAACAGAACAGAATGTTTTATGCCATTGTTGATAGCTAACGACAAAAAATGGTATAGCTTGATACACAGAGAGAATGGAGAGAGTACTAGAACAGGATCCCGTGTAGGCTACCATTAGATGGAACATCAAAGTGGGAGTTATTGCTCTTTTCATAGAGAATGCTCCTTGTGTTACAGTCAAAAAGAGGTGGTCAAAGGGATGAAAGGACCACTCAAAGACAGGAGCCCTCTCAGAGAGAAGAGAACAGCTCTCATTCTTCTATCTTCCTGTATGTAGCCTAGTACTGATGGATACGGGCCTAACTCTGAGAGGCGTAGCACTACTATTATAGTGCTCTTACTAAATCCCTCCCTCCCTCCGCCCGACCAGACCCGTACTCAACCCTCTGTGAATTAATGGTGCATCCTGAGTATTAGTATTCTGGGGCCGGATGGATCGTTGTTTGATCTGGGCGAGGATTAGCCTGCCTCTTAACATTTTAGCTAATCTGGTTAACACTTGTTTTTATTGACATCTGAACAACATCCCAGCCCTCTCTCTCGTTCTCTGCTTAGTTTAAAGAATATTCAGGGTTACATTTACACATTTAAGTGTCACACTCTGGCTCCAGGACTTGTGTATTTGAGCCAGGGTGTATGTTGTTTTGTTGGGTTTTGGGTGATGTTTTATGGTTGCATGTCTGTCACGTTTATTTCTAGGTGGGGAGTTCTGTTGTGTCTATTTCTAGGTTGTGGTTGTGTTTCCTTGTTTGTATTCAATGACTCCCAATCGGAGGTAACGAGTGTCAGCTGTCGGCTCGTTATCTCTGATTGGGAGCCATATTTAAGATGTAGGTTTTCTTGTGTTAGTTGTGGGTTTTTGTTCTATGTTCAGTCGGTGTACTGAGGACGTTACGGATCGTGTTTTGTTTTGTCGTTATTTCACATTAAAGTCATCATGTTCACTCCCAACGCTGCGCTTTGGTCCTACTTTATTGGCGATCGTGACAAAAAAACCCACCACAACGAGACCAAGCAGCAGTTGGATAACGGGTGGTGGAGCCAGAGGAGTGAAGGTTGGGAGAGGACTATGGAGGCCTGGTCCACCGAGAGGAGAGACCCCCAGAAAATTTTTAGGGGGGGGCTCACGACGTCGGGGCAGAAGGTGTACGGCCCGGAGGAGTGCAAGAGGTTGGCAGATATGGCCGCCAGTTTAAGGGGGCCACTGGTTACGAAGGGGATGGAAAGTGTGGAGGCACGGCGAGAGGTACTGGGGGGTGTTTCCAGTCCGGTCCGGCCCGTTCCTGATCCCCGTGTAGGGCCAGGGGTGTGTGTCCCCAGTGCGGTTCTGCCTGTCCCTGCTCAACGCCCCGAGCCTACGGGGTGCGTCGTCAGCCCTGTCCAGCCAGAGCCGTCCGCCAGACAGGATCAGCCAGAGCCTTCCGCCAGACGGGATCAGCCAGAGCCTTCCGCCAGACGGGATCAGCCAGAGCCTTCCGCCAGACAGGATCAGCCAGAGCCTTCTGCCAGACAGGATCAGCCAGAGCCTTCTGCCAGACAGGATCAGCCAGAGCCTTCTGCCAGCCATGAGCAGCCAGATCCGTCAGCCAGCCATGAGCAGCCAGATCCGTCAGCCAGCCATGAGCAGCCAGATCCGTCAGCCAGCCATGAGCAGCCAGATCCGTCAGCCAGCCATGAGCAGCCAGATCTGTCAGCCAGCCATGAGCAGCCAGATCCGTCAGCCAGCCATGAGCAGCCAGATCCATCAGCCAGCCATGAGCCGTCCAGCCAGGATCCGCCAGAGCCGTCCAGCCAGGATCTGCCAGAGCCGTCCAGCCAGGATCCGCCAGAGCCGTCCAGCCGGGATCCGCCAGAGCCGTCCAGCCGGGATCCGCCAGAGCCGTCCAGCCGGGATCCGCCAGAGCCGTCCAGCCGGGATCCGCCAGAGCCGTCCAGCCGGGATCCGCCAGAGCCGTCCAGCCAGGATCCGCCAGAGCCGACCAGCCAGGAGCCACCAGAGCCGTCCAGCCAGTATCCGCCATTCAGCCTGGTACTGCCCCTTAGTCCGGTACTGCCCCTTAGTCCGGTACTTCCCCGTAGTCCGGTGCTGCCCCTTAGTCCGGTGCCGCCCCTTAACCCAGTGGGGTGTAGTTGGGGGGTGGTAATGTGGAGGAGGCTAGGGAAGCGGGTGGTGACTAAGGTGGGATGGGGACCACGACCAGGGGCAGAACCGCCACCGTGGACAGACGCCCACCCAGACCCTCCCCTAGACTGTATGCTGGTGCGCCCGGAGTTCGCACCTTTAGGGGGGGGTACTGTCACACTCTGGCTCCAGGACTTGTGTATTTGAGCCAGGGTGTATGTTGTTTTGTTGGGTTTTGGGTGATGTTTTATGGTTGCATGTCTGTCACGTTTATTTCTAGGTGGGGAGTTCTGTTGTGTCTATTTCTAGGTTGTGGTTGTGTTTCCTTGTTTGTATTCAATGACTCCCAATCGGAGGTAACGAGTGTCAGCTGTCGGCTCGTTATCTCTGATTGGGAGCCATATTTAAGATGTAGGTTTTCTTGTGTTAGTTGTGGGTTTTTGTTCTATGTTCAGTCGGTGTACTGAGGACGTTACGGATCGTGTTTTGTTTTGTCGTTATTTCACATTAAAGTCATCATGTTCACTCCCAACGCTGCGCTTTGGTCCTACTTTATTGGCGATCGTGACATTAAGTCATTTAGCAGACACTCTTATCCAGTGCGATTTAAAGGTGCAATTAGGGTTAAGTGCCTTGCTCAATGGCACATCAACCAATTTTTCACCTAGTCGGCTCGGGATTCGAACTAGCGACCTTCCGGTTACTGGCTACCTGCCGTTAAATGTGTTTGCTATCATCCCTAGATTACTCTTTATTCATCTGGAAGATAGTGCTATTCACATCATGATAGGCAGGTTGACAAAACACACATTTGGGTCTAAAATCAAATCAGATTCCACCATAGTTAGTTTGCTCAGTTGATTAGTTGATCATTTAACTTTAATCAGTGGACTTAATGATCCAGTATGAACATTTCAGTTGGTTCTTTCCCAGATTAAAGTCCAGACATGAGGTATAGCTACATCACAGGTCGTTGGTGGCACCTTAATTGGGGAGGACGGGCTCATGGTAATGGCTGGAGCGGAATGAGTGCAATGTTATCAAATACATCAAACACATGGTTTCAATGTATTTGATGCCATTCTATTCGCGCTGTTCCAGCCATTATTATGAGCCGTCCTCCCCTCAGCAGCCTCCACTGAGCTAATTGAACGTTAAGACGCAGACATTTTGTGCTGTCTCAAATAGTAGAAAATGATGGTTGAAAACAGCCTCTGCTTAAATTATTCAGCATGTCTATTAGGCCTAATATCACCACTGAGCCGGTCCCATGTGCACCAGTCAGCCACTGTAACTGATGTCATTGTCTATAAAAACAGTGTATGCTGTTGAAAAAGCCCTGGGGAGTGTAGGAGTGTAGCCTAGCTTTCATATGGTAGTAGCTGGATAAACACAACAGAAATCCCAGCAGTCCTGGGTCTGTCTGGGTCAATAGTAGGGCGGCAGGTAGCTTAGCAGTTAAGAGTGTTGGGCCAGTAACTGAAAGGTCGCTGGTTAGTATCCCCGAGCTGACTAGGTGAAATATCTGCCCTTGAGCAAGGCACTTAACCCTAATTGCTCCTGTAAGTCGCTCTGGATAAGAGTGTCTGCTAAATGACTACAATGTAAAACTGGAAATGTAATGGTGGAACTTTAAAGTACTGTATGTCTCTGGGATTTCCATAAATCACAAGGAATGCATCATCTTAAGCGTCCGTCCCTGGCGTTAGTGCTCAGCTCTTATCAATGGTTCCCTTAGCCCAGTTTCCAGAACTGTGGCTAATAACATGACCATATTAACCCTGGCTGGGATTTTACCAAGCCCTTTATCCTGTCGCTAAGACAGGCAGGAATGGATGTTAATTCACGTGCTTTGCTTTGGCCACTGGACACTGCCCCCCACAAAGTATTTTCTGACCCTGGATGACCCTGGATTTGTATACGTTATTTTCTTATCTGTGAGTTCTATAAGCTAGTTGTTTTATCGACTATATGGCTGCAATAACAACAGCTTAGTGGTCATGGGGACATGAATGTAGGAGGTGATGGTTGGGTTTTTAGAGACATTTGTCAAAACTATGACAGTATAGAAAACAATATATTGTTTCATCCTTACATACTATTGATTGAGTGCTGTTGCTGTTGATGTTGTCCAGACAGAGCAGAGCTGGGTAGGCCTAATTTCTCCCATCTAAAGCATTAGAATGAGTTCTTAAAGACGATAAATGAATGTCTGCCTTCATTAGGACAAAGGGAGGGGGGCAAGGCGCTGGAAGGCACTGCTCGCTGACAGGCCCAGTAACGCTTCATTGTCCCTGATCTCAAGTTTCATAAAAAACACTGCTCCTCGTTAAAGAACGCATGCGGCAACGTGCCTCTCTCTCTCTCGCAGTAACACGTTATCTCCTCACCACCGTGAAATGCTGTAATTAACATTCAACAACTGTAACCGATCTGTCGTTCCTCCTCTCTACCCACTAATTACCAGGCTATTGTGCAGCAGGCTTGTAAGTGGGCTTTTCTTCTATAGTGGGACATGTGGGTACACATTTGCAGTTTATGTATATCTGTCTGGATTTGTTAGGGGTGGTGTAGGTTGGGGATGCGGCCTTCTCTCCCGCTCCAATTTCGCTCTGGTGTTTGTCAGACCATGAGACATCCCGAAAATCGGTCTTCTCACGAAAACGTCTGTAGTGTCCCCTCTATAGAAAGATGAGACTCATGAACATGATGGTGTTCTCCGTTTTGCTCTACGACCCCCACAAGCGTCACAGGTCTCGTCTGAAGTCGGTACAGCCGATCTGCCAACTTCTGTCTATAGCTTCCGAACAGTTTGGGCTACACACTAATATGACCCCTCTATGGAAAGGTGAGTCTCTCATGTCAGTTGTTTTGCTCTAGGATGCCCACAAGCCTCACAACACTAGTCTGAAGGTAGCCGGTACCAGTAAAAACTATACTGTATATGGAGATAGTTTAGTGCCTAAAATAAGGGGTTAAATACATGTACAAAATAAAATAAAATGGTTTCCTTTCTTATATCTCTCAGATATAGGACAGACACTTCAGAACAAACTTCCTTTAGATTTTTTTGGGGGGGACTATCTGTTTATCCATGTATGAAGCTGTTATTCAATGTGTTTCTATGGGCTAATAGCAGTAAGGCCAAATTCAATAATGCATCAAATATATATACAGTACCAGTCTAAAGTATGGACACACCTACTCATTCAAGGTTTTTTCTTTATTTTTACTATTTTCTACATTGTAGAATAATAGTGATGACATCAAAACTATGAAATAACACATATGGAATCATGTAGTAACCAACAAAGTGTTAAACAAATCCAAATATATTTTATTTTTGAGATTGTTCAAATAGCCACCCTTTGCCTTGATGACAGCTTTTCACATTCTTGACATTCTCTCAACCAGCTTCACCTGGAATACTTTTCCAACAGTCTTGAAGGAGTTCCCACATATGCTGAGCACTTGTTGGCTGCTTTTCCTTCACTCTGCTGTCCGACTCATCCCAAACCATCTCAATTGGGTTGAGGTCTGGGAATTGTGGAGGACAGATGCAGCACTCCATCACTCTCCTTCTTGGTAAAATAACCCTTACACAGCCTGGAGGTGTGTTGGGTCATTGTCCTGTTGAAAAACTAATGACAGTCCCAGTAAGCCCAAACCACATGGGACGGCGTATCGCTGCAGAATGCTGTAGTAGCCATGCTGGTTAAGTGTGCCTTGAATTCTAAATAAATCACAGATATCGTCACCAGCAAAGCACCCCCACACCATAACACCTCCTCCTCCATGCTTTACGGTGGGAACCTCACATGTGGAGATCATCCGTTCACCCACACTGCGTCTCACAAAGACATGGAAGTTGGAACCAAAAATCTCAAATTTGGACTCCAGACCAAAGGACAGATTAACACCGGTCTAATGTCCATTGCTCGTGTTTCTTGGCCCAAGCAGGTCTCTTCTTATTATTGGTGTCCATTAGTAGTGGTTTATTTACAGCAATTTGAACATGAAGGCCTGATTCACACAGTCCCCTCTGAACAGTTGATGTTGAGATGTGTCTGTGACTTGAACTCTGTGAAGCATTTATTTGGGCTGCAATTTCTGAGGCTGGTAACTCTAATGAACTTATCCTCTGGGTCTTCCATTCCTGTGGCGGTCCTCATGAGAGCCAGTTTCATCATAGCGCTTGATGGTTTTTGTGACTGCACTTGAAGAAAATTTCAAAGTTCTTGAAATGTTCCATATTGACTGACCTTCATGTCTTAAAGTAATGATGGACGTTCTTTTCCCTTTGCTTATTTGAGCTGTTCTTGCCATAATATGGATTTGGTCTTTTACCAAATACGGCTATCTTCTGTATAACGCCCCTATCTTGTCACGACACAACTGATTGGCTCAAACGCATTAAGAAGGAAAGAAAATACACAACTTATGCATTCCAGGTGACTACCTCATGAAGCTGGTTGAGAGAATGCCAATAGTGTGCAAAGCTGTCATCAAGGCAAAGGGTGGCTATTTGAAGAATCTCACATATAAAATATATTTTGATTTGTTTAACACTTCTTTGGTTACTACATTATTCCATATGTGTTATTTCATAGTTTGATGTCTTCACTATTATTCTACAATGTAGAAAATAGTAAAAATAAAGAAAAACAGTTTAATGAGTAGGTGTGTCCAAACTTTTGACTGGTAGTGTATATATATATATATTTATATACCTTAAGGGGTCCTAAAATTCCAAATCAAATAGCTTTATGACTAGATATAGGCTACTGTCGGTGGGGTAGGCTAAATAATTACAAGCGAATAGGCCTAATTAAGAGAATAGTGATAAAGGAAAATATAATTCCAAGAGTCTACGTTATTTATTTATTTTTACCTTGGGCTTCAGGGCTTCCGTAAGAATATCATACACACTCTAGTGTAGACATTGTATGTATTCTCTGTATTGGAATGAATTATATATGGTAATTTAGCAAACACTTTTATCCAAAGCGACTTTGATATACAGTACAGTATATGTGGCCAATGTGGGAATCAAACCCGCAACCCTGGTATTGCCAGCACCATGCTTTATCTAACCCAGTAAGCCATTGACAATACAAAGTTGTTCTTAGGTCTCTGCCACAGTGAAAGAATGATAGGAATGATGGTTCTCTTATGACAGGTACCGAGACATTTCCGCAGCTCTCCACCGTCTCTTATTGTAGAGCTCACAAATTGAGGCCTCCCCCTAAGTATGCTTTCGGTGGTCTCATCCTGGATGGCACACTGTGTATTTTCAACGTAATGGTGAAGGGTGTATTGGAGGCCCATTCGCCAGGCTCACAATTACTGTAATTACACATTTCAAGTTGACGCATGCCTGTGGTGGTGAATAAATGGAGGGTACAATTATTAAAGGAGTCCTGCTATGTACTCTTCTTCCTCTCAGCCACGCATGATTTCTCCTGACATGGTCGGTGGTGGTGTTTACCATTCTATCACATTCAATACAACTTGTAATTGGAGATGTATAGCCACTGATACGCCTGTACCACACACTGAAAAACTAATTTACAATAGTATGTGGTTTAAGCACATTTTAGGTTTGGTACATTTCCCACATACACACAGTAGTGTAGTAGTGCCACTTCCCTTTTAAGTTGAAGTAATAAATGCTGTGTAGCTCCACCCCTGTCCTGAACCCTAGCAACAACCAATCACAACAAACCTTTTGAATAATTAGTCAGAGTCAACTGATACTCTGGCTCCATCAGGCCTGTCATCTATTCCTGGAGTCTCCCACAGGCGGCCAAAAGCCAAAGCCAATTAACTGTGTTCAATTCTGCTCAATTTAATCTATTCTGTTGATGCAGCGGACCTTGTTATTCTAAGGTGACCAGAAGTAAGTAAGAGGATGCGGCCTGCCTCTGAAACCGAGTGCAGTCAGTGGGGGTAACGGTCATCAAATTATCAGTGTAACACAGGGCTAGGTCTGGGCCTAGCTTCCTCTGTGGTCTGGTCCCTTATCCTTATCTATCAGTCTGCTACTGCAACAGCATCTCCTCTTCTCTTCTTGGGGTTAAGGCCCTAATGTGGTTTAGGTTTCACTGAACTAACGGAGGCCAGAGAGGACAAACAAAACGAAATGGCTGCCTTGTCTGTTGTTTCTTATCTTGGTTTCGCTAGGCTAGCAGGTCAGGAGAGAGGCAGGATGGTTGAATGGTTGAAGGTTTTTGGCTTAGTTGTGGTTTGCTGAGGAGTAGGTTACTCTGCAAGGCTAACTTTGTCATCAGGGCAGGTCTCTGCTCAGACGAGGCAGTCCATGCTACTTACAGGTTGGTCTGTAGTTTGGCTCACCCTCACTAATGCTCACATTAGCAACTCTTATCTTGCTTGTTGTTTTTCACAAATGGCACATACACTGTGGGTTGTTCTCCAGTATCACTATGACTCACCATAAGTGAAAAAGTTGAAGTAGTAAATGCTGTGTAGCTCCACCCAGGGGTTTGAACTTTTACTCTGCAACTTATTTCTTCCCCGCATCCTGCTACAGTTGGCACTGTTGGCTGCAGAAAACCTCGACCACACAAAGGTTGAGGTTACAGACTGTAACAGCTAGGCAGCAGGCCTACGCTAAAAAGCCTGCTTGCTTGCCTGTCTCTATACTGGAGTATTTAACACGTCTGTCAGGTTTGATAGACTTGCTGTGTTTTGTAAACTGAGCAAACACAAAAAAAGGCTGTTGTCAGATACTTAGGACAGGTTTTGTCAAGGACAACATTCTAGAGTCAAAGGATACGTTTCCCACTAAATGGCAAACCTGTTTAAACACTGTCTAAAAAGCAACATGCTTCATTAAAAGCCCACCTCGCTTATATTCAGGGGATATACGTATATGTTATAGAGTTGTGTGCTGTTCTGGGTGTTGTTATTAGTGTAATATCCTGAGTCTAAATACAGTATCACTGTCAGCTGACACATCGAGGAGACCACAAAGGCCTTCTTTCAGCTTAACGACTAAATTGTGTGCTTAATTCATTTTCACGCTCATCTCACGTCTAATGTCCCCTGCAACATTAACAAGTCCTATCTGCAACCATACTTTCTCAATTGGATATACTGTGGCTCCCCGGCTAATCTGCAAAAAAATTAACTTTGACTGTGATGGATTTTACAGATAGGGAGAAGATGTTGGCATGAGAGCAAAGAGGTCTTTACAAGAAATGTGAACAAAGGAGAATGTATTATCTTCAGAAGTGGAAAGGGGGGAAGAGAGGGAGGGAGGGAAACAATCCTCATATGGCTTTCTATTAGACTGTTAAAGACAGATCTAATATTAATATGGGTAATGTGAGGAACACTATCATCCATTGACCCGGTGTGTCTTATGACTGGCTTGACGCTTGACACTCTTTGGTCTTGTGGTTTTTCTCGGTCTGCAGTTTCGGTTCAGGGAGAAGGCAGAGTGTAGAGGTATTTTTAAAAGCTATTGCACTTACTGCTCAGTTCATGAACTTCACTTCTTTATTTGTTCTCCTCCTTCCTTAGCTAGTTTGCTCAAAGCACAACCTTATTAGTATCTCCCAGACAGTAACAAGAAAGCCTGCAGCTTCTGTTTACAGGCTATTCAATCACTTTAAGTGCTGGTGGCAGACTGATTTTCTTGGGAACACATTGGCTACAATCCCCCCTGGCTCTTAGCATACGTGTTATTTATCATATGAACATTTGGAACTGTCAGGCTGGCCTGTTTTACTAGGTTTGCCTTAGGGTGTGGGATGGGGGATCAGGGTTGGCGAGTAGCGGTGTGGGGGTAAATGGGAACTTAAGGTAGAGTAATATAAAGCAATGAAGCCATCATGTACTTCAGGAAATACCTCTGAGTGCCGAAAGATTGACTCTCTGATGAACTGAAGTGGTTTACGTTTATAAAGCCTCGGTAGATGATGTGTGATCTTTACAAGGGCTTTTCTTTAAAAATGGGTCAATTTGTGTCTCACTTTCTTTTCCTCAGGGCTCGATATTAAACTGTAACTGATAACAAAGCACACATAGAAAAATATCCCCCATGTCTGAGAAAACAGTTTATGTTCAGTTAGAGTTATTTGCACTGTCTAGCCTTGTTCGTAGATTGCAAACGTGGCATAGCCTAACCAACCTTTTATCCAAAGTGACTTAGAACACTGAGTGCATACATTTTTGTATATATGACCCCAACAGGCATTGAACCCATGACACTGGCATTACTAGGGCAACACACTTGAGCCACACAGGCCCACCATCAAATAGCCTAGTGTAAGTGGAGGAGGCCATTAAGATTGAACATCCCGTCACATTCCTGCCTCTCAGTGTCACTGTGTTTTTGTGACCTCAAACCTGGTGACACCCTCTGGCAACAGCTACTCCTCTGCCAGCTGCTAGGCTAACTTTCTGCAAGGCCAGGAGAAAAAGAGCTGACGTACACCAGGCGGGCTGTGCACCAGATCTTAATATAGCAGCAGGCAAGCAGGGTGGCGGTGGACAGACCCACCCCGATTAATGACTGTTGTCTCTTCTTTGCAGTTCACTTCTTTAAAAAGAGACGAGCACCCGTTTGGGAGACATGAGGTGAGGTCATATGAGCTAAGGGTCACACACATGCACGCATGCTCGCACACGCATACACACGAACCATTTTCACCCTCATCACTTATAGGGAGATTACCTCTTACATACTTAAGCCACAGCATATTATATAACAAAGCATTTGGAAAGAATATTGTTTGTTTATTTAGATTATATCAGTTGGAATGCATGACAGTTGGAATGCATTCAGTCACAGAAAGGTTATGAACAGATCTCAAGTCCACATGAGAGATACACATGTCCAATTATTGAGCAATGCACAGTGCTTTCAGAAAGTATTCACACCCCTTGACTTTTTCCACATTTTGTTGTGGTACAGCCTGAATTTAAAATGGATTAAATTGAGATTTTTTTGTCACTGGCCTTCACACAATAAATGTTTACAAATTGATTAAAAATGAAAATGTATAGAGTTAATAAGTATTCAACCCCTTTGTTATGGCAAGCCTAAATAAGTTCAGGAGTGAAAATGCACATAACAATTCACATAATAAGTTGCATGGACTCACTCTGTGTGCAACAATGAGTTTTGAATGACTAACTCATCTCTGTACCCCACACACACAATTATCTGTAAGGTCCCTCCGTCGAGCAGTGAATTTCAAACACAGATTCAGCCTCGCAAAGAAGGGCACCCGACATTGAATATCATTTTGAGTATGGTGAAGTTATTAATTACACTTTGGATGGTGTATCAATATACCCAGTCACTACAAAGATACAGGCGTCCTTCCTAACTCAGTTGCCGGAGAGGAAGGAACCCGCTCAGGGATTTCACCATGAGGCCAATGGTGACTTTAAAACATCTACATAGTTTAATGGCTGTGATAGGAGACAACTGAGGATGAATCAACAACATTGTAGTTATTCCACATACTAACCTAATTGACTGAGTAAATAAAAAGAAGGACAATAACCTAAACACAAGGCCAAATATACACTGGAGTTGCTTACCAAGACGACGTTGAATGTTCCTGAGTGGCCTAATTACAGTTTTGACTTAAATATGGCAAGACTTGAAAATGGCTGTCTAGCAATGATCAACAATCAACTTGACTGAGCTTGAAGAATAAAACAAACAAAAAATGGCAAATATTATACAATTCAGGTGTGCAAAGCTCTTAGAGACTTACCCAGAAAGGTGATTCTAACATGTATTGACTCAGGGGGTTGAATACTTATTTAATCAAGATATATGTGTTTTATGTGTCATGAATTGTATACAAATGTTAGAATTTTTCTTCCACTTTGGCATTGCATGGTCTTTTGTGTAGATAGTTGACAAAAATGACAATTAAATCAATTTTAATCCCACTTTGTAACACAACAAAATGTGACCGACCAGCTTGATTCAATCCTATGTAGCAAAATTTGAAATTGTGTTTTTTACATTGGATAAAAGTAGAGACTCAGAGCTAGAAAATGGTATATCATACACCACAGTTGAGGAACAATGGGAAAGTAATTCTGCTTTGAAAGTTGGTAAACTTGTAACCCCACTTTTGAGAAAATGTAACTTGAATGTTTTGGTACACCTACTGAAGAGCTCTTCTTTTTCTACACCCATTCAGCATCGTTCACACCCTCTTAAGCCTTAGCTCCACCCATCTCTTTAAGGATTCACATGAGGCCATGTGCTAAACAGAGTGAGTAAGGTAGTGTAGTAAACAACCAAAGATTTCAAGACTAAAAGTGGTGAAAGTAGTAGAAAAATACACTTTATCTAGTCCTTGGCCTATATCCTAATCTGACTTTGGTACAGGTCATGTTGTTCTTCACATTACCGTCTCTGGTAAACACACACTATATCAAATAACATCTACGTTTATTTGTCACATGCACAGGATACAGGAGGTGTAAACGGTACAGTGAAATGGTTACTTGCATATTTGCATAGTAGCAATATAAAAAATATAAAGTATCCAGATAATGTTATAATTATTAGATGATTCTTACCCAGACACACTTGTCTAAATTGATGGGTCATGTGAAATAAATGCTATAACTCCCCCCGCCACATTTAGCTAAGTGGATGGGTCACTATTGTCTAGACATGTACACATGTTCATGAAATACAATAGATTACCGTAATCACCCCCAGACACACCTGGCTAACTTGATGGGTCATGTAATCATCTGGCGAAGTGGAGTCTTTTGTTTAGACATGTAGCTAACTAACTAGCTAAACAATGAACCTAATGGTGCTTTCAAGACAACTGGGAACTTGCAAAAATATGAGGTCAAATCATGACATCAGGAATCTTCAGATCGGAAAGTTGGGGCTCCCGAGTTCCCGAGTTGGAATTCCGAGTTGGATGACCGTTAAAAATAATTTTTCCCAGTTGGAGCTAGTTTTTGCTCAAGTTCCCAGTTGTCTAGAAAGCACTGAAGTTGGAGATTTATGAGTTGCCAGTTCCGAGTTCCCAGTTGTTTTGAACACGGCAATGATCCCAACCCATTCTGATTGTCATAGCTAGCCATCATGCATGAATCAGCAGGTAGCTAAAGCTAACCAACTAGGTTCAATGTTAGCTAGCTAGCTAACATTAGGCTATAACTAGCAATGCAAATGGATTTCTGAGATACAAATAATATTACTACACAGATCAGACACGTAATGTTAGCAAGCAAAATTAGAAACGCATAATAGCTGAAAATGTAGCTCGTTAAACCCGTATACATAGATGAACGCTTCTCCCCCTCTGTCACAGATGCCATGGTTGCCCTTACTTTGAAGATGTAATTGGAAGACAGGTGTTTTATACAACAGCCTTCTGTGTTCTCTTTTCAACTCCCTCCGCATATTTGCAATCAAACGCCAGAATTTTCTCCATCTCCTTAGCTATCATACTCTGCTTCCACCGGACATTTCACTGATTTCAAAACTTGGTCAACTTCTTCCTTGACAACAACACTGTTGATCGCTGTTTATTCCCCATCACTGTCATCAGAAGACTGTACAATGTCTAGTTCAATGAAAATGTTTTTACCTAAAATCAGGGATATCCTCATTGTCTGATTAATTTTCAGAGTCAGAGAGTGTCAGCATGGCATGATAATCTTCCAGAAAGTGGAGAGCGGTAGCAACACTTTTGCAGTTCTTCATGATATCTTTCAAAAAAGCAGCAGTAGAAAGGATTATCTACACATACTGAAAAGCTCAGGTTATAGCCAGAAGCATGCTACAGGGAAGACCAATCCAAACTCCTCTCTCGGCATGTCCAGCCCATCCATTATCTCAGTCAATCATGGCTAGCGGGAAGGTTCCTGTCTTTTTCCGTGGCTAAACCAACTAGGCTTGTAATTTAACAATTGTATTCATAATTTACAGATGGCATACACGTATGTTATTAAGGCACATGAAAGTTCACATGTTCCAGAAGGGATTTCTGCCCAAAAATGGCCTCTCCTGTGAAGTAGTGACGTGTGATATACACCTAGTTTCCTGAAATGATTAACAAATGTGGAAAAAGTCAAGGGGTGTAAATACTTTCTGAAGGCACTTTATGTCCAAGTATTGGGTGGTGTTGAGTGTCAGCTTTGTTTTAATTACATCTCAGGGCTTTGAGTTCATGCTCAGCCTTCTCTCTATATATCACTCTCACGCTCACTCTCTCTCTCTCTTTCACTCTGCCTCTCTGCCTCTGTCTGTCTGTCCCATTGTGACTGGTTCGTGTACATATCCCCCTTCGCTCCGCTTGGCTCTTTAATGAGGGACGTTCATCAGCCATGTTTGAACTGTAGACAGGATTAACTTAATAAAGACTTAATGCACACCTCACTCCCCTGCTCCCCTGTGCACCCAGTCACAGCTCTGCCTGTGTTTGCCTTAACCAGGCCACAGAATCGACAGGGAGCTCCACTCTGCTCTCTCTCTCTCTCTCTTTCACTCTCTCGCTCTGGGCTCCAGGGCCTCCTCCTCCCTCGCCCTCATTTCCCTGGAATTAATTGAGTTCTCATTTTCTGGGTAAGCTAGCAGAAGGGGAAAAAGAGAGGCAGAAAGAGAGAAAGAGAGAGAGCAGAGAGGGGGGTATGGCTCTTCCAGTCTCCCAGGGGGAGTAGACAGCCACTGGGCTCCTCAGGGATGTGGAGGCCCCACCGCACCACACCGCACAGCGCTGTGCTGGCTTATATCTTTATCTTCTCCACAGGGCCCCTGCTGCCAGCTAAATGTTCAGGGAAGCCCTGTGGGCCTCGTGGTCAGGGTCAGGGAGACATGCTGGGTCTCAGAGAGAGAGAGGGAAAGAGAGAGAGCACGCTGGGTCCCCCAGAGTAGAGAACGCCTGCTACTGTCTCATTTTAGCTCTTTGTGTCTACTTTAGTACTAGCTCATACAGAGACAGGGATACAGCTCTCATACTAGGCACAGCATGTGGTGTGCTGCTACTGCGAGCTAATGCTAGCTAACCGCTAACCTTTTCCCTCCAGTCTCAGTGGTGGTTTGACTACTAGAAGAACATAGAGATAGGATGTGACATCACTGCACAGGAGTAGCATGTGTTTCAGAGAGAGATAGTATGATGTGTAAGTATGCACTGACCCTACCTTCATGACATGCGTACAGAAACAAGAGAGAGAAATAAGATGTGTACGCACTGACTCCAACTTTATAACATGCATTACAGAGACGAGAGAAAGAGATAGGATTACGTGTATGATAGAGAGATCGGATTACGTGTATGAAGCGTTACAGAGAGAGAGAGAGAAAGGATGACTTGTATGTACGCACTGACCTGACCCTACCTTTATGAACCCTTTAAATTATGGACCATTACAACTTAACTCACTGTAATATTGATATGCGGGCGGGCCCACAGACGTCTTGGGTTGCCCTGCTGTAAGTTGAGACAAACACTTAAGAAGTTGTTATGGTGGATTCCTATCCCTCAATGTCTCTGCTTTAGTTTAATACTCAATAATTCAGAATCTAGCTAGCGTTAATGAGTTCCCCATAGGCTGATCCCTACGGAGACTCCCCACTGTGCCTTCACTGTCATGTAGTTATATATCATGTCGCCTTTCAAATCAATTACATTTTGATCTGATAGACATGTAATTCGGCCTGATTGAGTTTTCTGCATGGCGACAGTCAAACTGTTTGTGTGGAAATAGAAACGGAGCCAGTCAAAACAGGAAGCTCCATCAAATTAAAACTGCATTTCATCCTGATTGAGGCTGCCTGCTTGCACGTACAAAAAAACACATGAGACCTATTTATGATAATAATAACAGTAACAATCTGTGTTCTCAGGTTTGTTAGTTTTATTTCCCACATGAAATCCGCCTAAAGACTAAAATAATGTTTGCTTTTATAGCAGGCTTTTATTGTTTGCATCGTGTGTAATTTACCTGATTTAATCCGAACCGTAATGTTTCTCTTTTTTTCTGACTACGTGTCTAGAGACAGGATAAATGAAACCACGCATAGCAGAGCTGCTTTGTTCCACTCAGCTTACAGGTAGATTCATAGGTTAGAAGACAGCCAAGGCCTTAGCCATATTCCTTTGTTCTATAATTGTTAAATAAAAAAACTCTCTCTCCCCCACCTCCCACCTGCAGTATCCAGCATCCAGCCCACCTTTTAGTCTAGTTGAGCAATGGCTGTT
>NC_140001.1:33444635-33514423 GCF_964263955.1 Coregonus lavaretus
TCTCTCTCTCCTCTACCAACCACTTGAACATCTCTGACTTAATCTAAACACCCAGATGCCTGTGGAGGGTGGTGAACGCCAAAACCTCAAGCCTGCTCTCCCCCCTTAAGTCGCTTTGCCTTTAGAGGGGAACTTTCCGTGTGTGTGTGAGGTGGGGAGCTGGCGGGCAGAGCGGGAGTAGAGTAGAGATCCGCGCTGAGATCAGGACCAAAACACACAGAGCCAGCTGCCTTCAATTAAGGTAGAAACCCAGCGACTGAGTCCCTCATGCGCAAAACCAGCTGCCTTTGATCTGCGGCAGCCAGGGGAAAAGGTGCAGGGCTTGAGAGATTACAGGAAAAAATAATTATTGTATCAAAGAGACCTACATAAAACTTTATAGGGGATTTAGAGGCGCAGAGGGAAGCAGGTACTAACGATGCCTGCCACTCATGTTCATTTGCCAGCTCTTTCCCTCTTTCAGGGGGCCTTCTTTAATGATGTGGTGCACCTGGCCTCTCCTTTAACTTTTATGTGAGAAAATTTTTCTCCCCCCTCCATGCTACTTTACTTTGACTTTTATCACTCCAACAAGTTGTCACCCACGATGGATTCATTGGTGTAATCTAACCTGATTTGCATGTCAGTTTCTGGCTTTGAGCACTATGCTAGCTAACTCTTACAATTAGGTGTGTGAGTGAGTTTCGTAGTCAGAGCCAGCCATAGTGGAGGACTGGCCTAGCTGGCATTAAAACAGCCACCCTGCCGGCACCATAGACACAGCCTATACGGGCCTCGATTAAATACATTTTACTTCATTAGCACTAAACCTGCTCCGGCCCAGGGACCCGTGATGCTGCCGGAGGGGGATAGTTGAGTGGCGGCGTGGCAAAGGACCAACCGGCAGAGACAACAAGGGAGGCATGAGAAGATCTAACACATAGCTCTGACAGCCTGAATATGCCCCATGCTCTGACGGCGGCGGGACGGGTGCCAAACAAGGGGCGACGTGCGTCACTGGCTTTAGGGGGGCTCAATCAACACCCGGTCAGAATATTAACGCCATGCGCTTCTGCCACATCAACAGGCCACACACACACACTCACTCATGGTTGCTGGGCTGCATACCAGTAATGTGTGGCCACATGGTGAATGCCTCAGCGTGGGGTGATCTAGAAGAGATGCACCACCGGGTTGACTTGACCTGTTCCCATCACCCCTCTCCCAGTGGGGTCAATAGTTATTGTGTTACAGTCAATATAAAGCTCATCAGACAATTCATAAATAGTAATTTAGAAGCAGTGAGTAATTTTATGACTATGTTAGTGTGCCAGCTTTCCCAACTAAGACAAAAGAGTTAGAAATCAAATTACGAATGCATTATTTTCCAGTGATTTCAAATATGATTTGTATAACCACTAATACTGTAGCTGTCTATTGAGTAAAAAAAGCTGCCAAACGAGATGTCAGATCGAGATGTCATGTCACCCTGTGAGAAGCCTGTTGTGTTGTTATTCCCTGTATGATTTGTATAGGAAAGCTTTTATGCTCCATTAATATTCAACCAACCTTACAACCCGCAGCATTGTTTGCCGCTCCGCTCCATTGGAGATCTGCAGCAGAAATCAGATCAATAATTCAAATCAAAGACTGGATTGAAATCCGCTAGACAGGAGAGCGAGCTGTGTGTCATTATTTGATCATTCCGTTTTGCTCCAAAGAGCACCTCTTATAGAGTAAATAATAATAAAAAACACATGCAGACTCTCACGCCAAGCTAGAGTTGCATACAAATGAAATCTCAGCAAGCAGTAGGGTAGTAGCTATTTTGGAACGACAGTGTTATGAATACTCATTGTGGATGGAGGGAGAAAATATGGTTGTTCCAAGGCCGTTTGTTCAAGCCAGAGAATAACACATAAATTACTACTGTTGAGCTGGAAATGGATGTGGGGCCAGAGCCATAGTCTTAGAGTTAGAGCAGCTACAGATCACAAAGCTTTTAAGACAAGAGACTAATCTACCCACTGAAAATAATACTTTTACTGTGGAGAGAGAAGGGAGGAGGGGAGGGGAGGGCAGGCTTCAGAGTTGACCCCGCCTCTGGTGGGAGTGTGGTAAATAAAGAATTAAGGCGGTAACCCCAGATAGGACAGGTAGCCCGAGGGTGGTACGTTTTCTGTCTGCTGTCGACGAGAGAGCACTTTGATCAGAGGAGTGTCTGAAGATTCGTTCCACATCTGAACAGAGAAAACGAGCTGTAAACTGCCAAGAAGTATTTTAATGACAGTTGGATTATAAAATGAAAGAGGGCTCCAGATGGCAGGCAGTATAGCGGCTGTGGTTGGGGTTTTTAACTGCTATTTTATTGATAAAATATGGGGTGAAAAATTGCGTGGGGCTTATTAGGCATCCCACTGTGATGATGCTCAGCTGGCCAAGCTGTTCTCCGTGGCCTCCGTCCAAACATGCCTCCATACATTTTTAGCAATACCTTTAAATCTGTAAGATCCCTGCTTGTTAAATTCACCCCAGCTTCCCCAACCCCCCTCACCATATTTATTTTTAAAGAAGGACTTCTCTCAGTTGGGCTTTTTTTTTTAAAGGCTGGATGAAAGCCTCCGGAGTAGCTTTACAAAGAGGGGGGAAGGGGAGGAGGGCAGGAGGAGGCTGTGTGGCAGGGGGGTTCTTTCCCGCTTTCCTTTCCGTGCTCATTACTATGAGCCAAGAACCAGTGTTTAGCCCCTTAACGACTTAATTCCTGCATGATTCCATTAGGCTTTTTGCTCTTTCTGACGCAGAATGACCCCAGCTGATTATTAATCAGATATTTTAATTTTTTTTAATTTTTAGTCATTTAGCAGACGCTCTTATCCAGAGCGACTTACAGTTAGTGAGTGCATACATTTTACATACTGCGGTGCTGTGTATCCATGCGGCTGACAGGGTCAGCGTCAGGGACAGAAATAGTAGTCTGGTAGTCTGGGCATAGAGGGTGGAGCAGTGACTGGCCACAGAGAGCCAAGGCCACAGATTAAAGATTGAGGAGCAGTTACTGACTTGCCATTGAGATCCAAAATGGCGAAGTAGTGACTAGAATGGTATAGAATGGCCTTGACCACGTCTGTGGTGGAGTGGCCACTCAGAGAAATTATTTAGTTATCTGTGTTAATACAGAGGTTGGAGAGAAGTTATGGCAGCTCAAGAGAGAAGATTGAATTTATTTACAGTTGAAGTCGGAAGTTTACATACACTTAGGTTGGAGTCATTAAAACTCATTTTTTCAACCACTCCACAAATTTCTTGTTAACAAACTATAGTTTTGGCAAGTCAGTTAGGACATCTACTTTGTGCATGACACAAGTAATTTTCTAACAATTGTTTACAGACAGGTTATTTCACTTATAATTCACTGTATCACAATTCCAGTGGGTCAGAAGTTTACATACACTAAATTGACTATGCCTTTAAACAGCTTGGAAAATTCCAGAAAATGATGTCATGGCTTTAGAAGCTTCTGATAGGCTAATTGACATCATTTGAGTTAATTGGAGGTGTACCTGTGGATGTATTTCAAGGCCTACCTTCAAACTCAGTGCCTCTTTGCTTGACATCATGGGAAAATCAAAAGAAATCAGCCAAGACCTCAGAAAAAAAATGGTAGACCTCCACAAGTCTGGTTCATCCTTGGGAGCAATTTCCAAACGCCTGAAGGTACCACGTTCATCTGTACAAACAATAGTACGCAAGTATAAACACCATGGGACCACGCAGCCGTCATACCGCTCAGGAAGGAGACGCGTTCTGTCTCCTAGAGATGAACATACTTTGGTGCGAAAAGTGCAAATCAATCCCAGAACAACAACAAAGGGTCTTGTGAAGATGCTGGAGGAAACAGGTACAAAAGTATCTATATCCACAGTAAAACGAGTCCTATATCGACATAACCTGAAAGGCCACTCAGCAAGGAAGAAGCCACTGCTCCAAAACCGCCATAAAAAAGACTGCACATGGGGACAAAGATCGTACTTTTGGGAGAAATGTCCTCTGGTCTGATGAAACAAAAATAGAACTGTTTGGCCATAATGACCATCGTTATGTTTGGAGGAAAAAGGGGGACACTTGCAAGCCGAAGAATACCATCCCAACCATGAAGCACGGGGGTGGCAGCATCATGCTGTGGGGGTGCTTTGCTGCAGGAGGGACTGGTGCACTTCACAAAATAGATGACATCATGAGGAAGGAAAATTATGTGGATATATTGAAGCAACATCTCAAGACATCAGTAAGGAAGTTAAAGCTTGTTCGCAAATGGGTCTTCCAAATGGACAATGACCCCAAGCATACTTCCAAAGTTGTGGCAAAATGGCTTAAGGACAACAATGTCAAGGTATTGGAGTGGCCATCACAAAGCCCTGCCCTCAATCCTATAGAACATTTCTGGGCAGAACTGAAAAAGTGTGTGCGAGCAAGGAGGCCTACAAACCTGACTCAGTTACACCAGCTCTGTCAGGAGGAATGGGCCAGAATTCACCCAACTCATTGTGGGAAGCTTGTGGACGGCTATCTGAAACGTTTGACTCAAGTTAAACAATCTAAAGGCAATGCTACCAAATACTAATTGAGTGTATGTAAACGTTTGACCCATTGGGAATGTGATGAAAGAAATAAAAGCTGAAATAAATCATTCTCTCTACTATTATTCTGACATTTCACATTCTTAAAATAAAGTGGTGATCCTATCTGAGCTAAGACAGGGAATTTTTACTAGGATTAAATGTCAGGAATTGTGAAAAACTGAGTTTAAATGTATTTGGCTAAGGTGTATGTAAACTTCCGACTTCAACTGTATGTCATGCCATCAGTATACAGTACTATAATACTGTAGGCATAAATTGTTGCTCAATGTTCAATTCAAACTTACCATCACAACAAAGCCAATATGCAAATCAACTTGATTGGAGGTACACAACACAATGCCCGCCTCTCGTCATGATCCATTCAGCAGTTACCGAGAACCACATACTAGATTTTTTACAGGGTCGTTAACATTTGAGTTTCAGACTATTTTTGTCCCCACCTAGCTCAAATTCTAGATGTTGGATTAAAACGAGATTATATCGTCCATACGGTGACCATTGGACTTTTGTCGGACTGAATACGTTTATAGGTGCAACAGCTTTTATTAAATTGATCATTTATCGCTCCAACGTGCCCAATAAAAACTAACGATGTGCTAGCTTGTGGATACCATTTTTATGTCTCTGTGTCCAGTATGAAGGAAGTTAGAGGTAGTTTCACGAGCCAATGCTAACTAGCGTTAGCGCAATGACTGGAAGTCTGTGGGTATCTACTAGCAGGCCAATAACCGAAAGGTCGCTGGTTCGAATCCTCGAGCCGACTAGGTGAAAAATCAGTTGATGTGCCCTTGAGCTAGGCACTTAACCCAAATTGCTCCCATAAATTGCTCTGGATAAGAGCGTCTGCTAAATTAAATTAGCTGGCTTGCTGGAGCCAAACAACAGCTGACTTCGACACTTAGCTAGCTAGCTACTTCACACAGCTAACGTTAGCTAGCTCACGTCCTAATGCCATTTAGGTAGCTAGCTAACAAGCCAACGATACCAAAACAGTGGTGTGGACATTCGTGAACTACAACTCAATGTTGAATATATCCCACATTATTCCACAAAATTTAGCTAGCTAGATTGATAAGTTTAAAGCCATAATGAAACTTTGGGAAACTGCCACGCTAGTAACTCTGCATTACTCAACCCACTATCTAGCTAGTTAGTTAGCTAGCTAGCTAGCCACTCCATAGTCAAACTATCTTGGGATTAGCTACGGTAAAACAACACAAACACTGCCAGCTACCTACATTTCCTCAACCAAGACCAGCCAACACACAACAACAAACTGTAGCTGAGAAAACGAATTGCCATGCTAAGAAACAATAGGCTGTGAAATGCAGTGTACATGCTCACTAGATCAATACACCAGACAGGCATTGCTGAGCATTCAGAAGAAATTCCATGTTCTTACCTTGATGCAAATTCAGTATGTTTCCTTCCTTGTCATCGTCAACTCTTCCCTCTTCTCTTGACATTTAATCTCAACGATCTGGCCAACAACTTTGCCATGTTACATAATTGTACTTGACAGCTCCAAGCTGGCTACCTGACAGCTAGCCCATGTGCACTATCTAACACTATTTGTCAACAACTCCACCATGCAGGGCTGGATCCAGTGGCGCACTGCTGATGGGGGCAACCTCCCCCAAACCCTGATAACCACTGTATAAAAATGCATAACTCCGCAACACTTTAGGCTAGAAAAAAGCGGTAAAAGTCTCTATGAAATTAAGAGGCTGAGTTAAGTCCTTCACAAGTCAATCACTTATAAAAAAAAGTAATATTTTGTCATGTAAAACTTTACTTTTGATTTAAGAGGGCAACAGCCGGCAGACTTTAAATCAGCAACCCTTGCAGTTATGCAAGCACACCACCTGTGCCATTAAGGTCAAGACCTTTTGGCAGAGGCCACATTACAGGTTACAATAGCACTTCCAATGACAGCCTTTTAGTTGCAAAAAGAAATCTGGCTTTGCATGTGGAAATGTTGTATAATGCACCTTTAACAGAAAATTACCTTCCGGTGTAAAAACCATGGAAATTAAACACAGGGTTGTCGGTAAATTTGTCTGTAACACAGCAAGTAAGAGTACAGTGCCTTGCAAAAGTATTTATTTTTCCTATTTTGTTGCATTACAACATGTAATTTAAATTGATTTTTATTTGGATTTCATGTAATGGACATACACAAAATAGTCCAAATTGGTAAAGTGAAATGAAAAAAATAACTTATTTCAAAATATATATATATATATTTTAAAATAAATATACAGTACCTGTCAAAAGTTTGGACACACCTTCTCATTCCAGGGTTTTTCTTTATTTTTACTATTTTCTACATTGTAGAATAATAGTGAAGACATCAAAACTATGAAATAACACATAAGGAATCATGTAGTAACCAAAAAAAGTGTTAAACAAATATTTGAGATTCTTCAAAGTAGCCACCATTTGCCTTGAGGACAGCTTTGCACACTCTTGGCACTGAAAGTGGAGGTGCAAAAAGAACAATGTATTTTTAGAATTAAATCATTTTCTGCAATTATACACTGTTTACTCACATGGAGAATCCATATTTATGAACAGAACACAACTATCTTTCTTAGGTTCTGCCACAATAAATAATATTGAACTTGAGTACTCAAATGAAAAAAAAAACATTTAGAAGACAAGGCATAACATTGTTTTGTTAATTTAGCAGACAAGACACTCTTATTTCCTGAGCCCTTATCACAGTCAAGACACACCTATTTTATTTAAAAAACATGATGTAATATAACAGAATAAAATATAACAGAATACTTTTCCAAATTAAAAAAGTTGCCAGTGCGAAGTGATGTGCTCTCGCGTCTGGAAAAGTTATTCTCAAAGAGTGATCATTTGAAACGGCGCTCAATTTGGCGAGTTGAAGGACCATTTTTTCAAGGTTACAAACCTTTTCGATATACGGACGTTCGATTTAGTTTATTCTACCTGTTCTTTGGAATTTTCGAAATGGTCAATTCCACATTGAACACTGCATGGTGATGAATTACGTCTACAACGTCTGTTTGGTGAGTAGGCCTAGGCTTAATGATTCTGATGAAAATACGCTCTTTGTCTTTATCAAACTAATGTCTATGTTTAGGGGGGTTATAGCCTAGGCTAACCAATTCTAAATGGCACTAGCAGTTAGCAAAGTAGCTTAAGCGGAAAATATTCCAAAATTACAGCTCGTTGTTGGAACACATATTTCCCTACATCAATCATTTTGAATTTGTGATAAAACTGTCGTCATTTGGCACAGAATTTAACTTGTGTATCCCATCAATTAGATACATTTTTGTTAGATACCAGTGGTGCAACTAGTGCTTTCTAACTGCACTGAATCAAACAGTGGCAAGCCGTAGGGAAGCAAAACTTTCCAGTGTGCAAAACCATTCATCTTGTAGCGACGGGAGGAGGGGGTGCAAAACGCAAACTGTTAATTATTATGTAATATATAAAATGGACATATCTATTTTAGTACAAACTAGCTCAAAATATTACTAATCATTGAAAATGACAAATTACCCAATGGATCATGATAATATTCTGGTAAAAAGGTGGAGGTGCAAAAACATACGTTTGCACCCTTATTTTGAAGGTGGGGATGCAGCTGCTCCGTTTGCTCCATTCATAGGCGCAATGTCTTGAGTGTGAGGCGGAAAGCATGCAATACTTTATTTTGTATGTATCCGGTATAATCACATTACTGTGGGAGCACCTCCTCTAAGAGTATGAATTAGACTGTTTGAGAAGGCTTGAATCGTAAGCAACCTGCCTACAATAAGTACAATAAACCATTATAGCTACTGTAGTAGGTAAGAAAAAAAGTTGGCATTGTGGTGCTCATGTGATGTAGTGGTCCTGTGTGGCTCAGTTGGTAGAGCATGGTACTTGCAATGCCAGAGTTGTGGGTTTGATTCCCACGGGGGACCAGTACGAATAAATATGAAAATGTATGCACTCACTACTCTGGATAAGCACGTTTGCTAATTGACTAAAATGTCAATGTAATGTGAATTTCCTTTCTTTTTCAGCTTCAGACCAATGCCTACTTCTCACATAGTTTTGTGTTTAATTACCTTTGGAATCAGATGGAAAGCGGTTCCAGATTAAGTCACTGTTATGGAATGTCTTCTGTCTTCCATCAGTCACCCAATCTCATTCCATACTGGCCTCAAATACATTTTTATCTGAATCCAAAATGCCCTGTGAAAGTAACTGCCTCTTTCGCTTTACTTTCATATCATGCCCCCTAATCTTTTGAATAGGCTTGACGATTATATCACAGAATTCGTGAAAACACAGTCATTTCAGATACAATTGTATTCGTGTTTATGGATGAATTTACTTCTGCCAGATGCCTTTTATAATTTTTTTGCACTGAAGATCCATTTTGCTACGTTTTTGCCCATTGAATACCATTCAAAACGCCTACAAGAGTTTAAGAAACTACATGGCTACTTCCTGGAAAATGACACGTCACTTGCATACCATATTTTATTTGTTGTTATTTAGTACATCAATTGGTTAAGATATTGAGACATGATGGGTCATTTAAAAGGCAAAGGATTTTCATCTTCTCCTGGCCATTTTGTAGGCTAGTATAATGACCACTCAATGGCGTCCTCTGTATCTCTCCATAAAATGCCACACATGTCATACACTGTGCACTCAATACATTGTGTTCCTTTCAGTGTGGAGGCATGTTGTTAACCATGCTCTCACCGCTAATTTAAAATCCATTTGAGCTGATAGGGCAGTTGACTAAAGCACAACCCTAACGGTCGTTAAAGTGGGCACCTGTGATTTCCTGTCCTTTAGATAACATGCAGCCCAATTTGTATTCCATAACTACCACTCTCCCCCCTCCCAGCTGCTCCGCCCCCCTGCGCCATCCCCGGCATCAAAGACAATTACTGTCGACATCACGTCAAATTACAACTGTTGGTTTGCTTGTTTGTCTCGTTATATGACTTGAAACTGCCATCTCCCATCTAGGAAGGTCCCCTCCCATCTGCTCTCCTCCCTCTCCCCACCCTTATGGGCCTGCCGCACAGCAACCAACTCCCACACGCACAAACACACACACACACACACACACACTCATCTCCAGCTTGGAGAAGAAAAGGCACTTCCGCAGACAGCCTAATGGACTAATTTGTAATTGTGAGTGAGGAATTAACGAGTTTTTGGATGCATTATAATTTTTCAGTGACTGGCAGCTCAGAGCCAGACCATGATGCCTGAACCATCAATGCCTCCTCCTCCTTCTTCCCATTCCTCCCACTACACACTTCACTCCTCTTTTCCCCTTCAAATGCTTCCTTTCTTTTTCTCCTTGGAGTGTAGAAGAAAGGAGGGTGAGATAGAGGGATGGGAGAGATGTGTTCGGCACATTCTGTTGTGGCTGAAAGCTCCCATGTAGGCAGCTCTGTCATATTTTCCCTCCCTATTACCTTTACAGGGAGTCCACAGGGGCCGCTACAAACAGAGGATCTCTCTCCCTCTCTCTCTCTACATGCTGTTTGAAGTGTAGGACAGATGGGGGCCCATGGGTCTGTTAAAAATGAATAGGGAGGCTAGTTATAGGAGGGAAGTTGTGTTAGAGCCCTCCTCCATAAGTTATTAATCAGGGGCCCTTAGTGGTAGGAAAAGACTGTAGAGTGCTCCCTTAATGTAGCATCTGATGACTTTTAGAAGCTGTTCCAGGAAGTGCAGTTGTAAAACAGAGGGAACATTAGCAGCAGGGTCTCCCTAGAGTCCTGCACGGGCATGAATTTTAAGCCCGAGCCCTACACATGCCTGTGACGTTTGCTCTGCATGTGCCCTATTTCTACAATCTCCCTTCTTAAATCTGATTTTAAACCTAACCCTAACCTTAAAGGGATACTTCAAACTGCACTCAGAGACATAAAATGGTATCCACGAGTTCATCTGACACATGGGAAGTAGATAAAGGGCCTCATTGCCAAAATCCCGAAGTACCCCTTTAACCCTAACCTTAACCACACTTCTAACCTTGTGCCTAACCCTAACCTTAATTAAGACCAAAAAGCACATTTGTGTTTTCATGAATTTTTACGATATACCCAATTTTGACTTTGTGGCTCTGCTCAATGACGAGACATGCGAGAGCAGTTAGCTAGCTACTTTTCGTCATCTCTAAACTCCAACAAAACTCAAGGAACATTATAATTTTCTCTGAAATAATCTCTCCTGTCTTATATTTGATGAGGTTGAAGCACCCCTACCCTAGTTATTGAGGAAGAAATAGGCCCTACCCGGCCATAACCCCGATGTACTGTATAATGATGGGGCTTGTCGGGTTTGGGTCGGGTAGCAGAACTCTAGGTCTCCCAGGAGTAGAGCAGGGGCAGAGGAATACAAAACAGGCCCTCTCTCCTTTCTGTCTGTCTGTACCCACAATTTATTTGTTTATTTGGATCCCCATTAGCTTTTGCAGGTGCACAAAAACACAAAACATGACAAGTAACAAAAAACTGGTACACTGATAGACAAGGATAGTCACACAAATTTAGAATACAACGATATACAAACAATACAACAACAACAATTATACAAACAATACAAAAATACATAAAAAAATTATAATGTCTGTGTGTGCGTGTTTGTGTGTCCCCTCACAGTCCCTGCCGTTCCATGAGATTTGGTTTAATCCATTTTTTTAAAGGTAATTTTGCTGTTTGCTTGAGTAATTGGAGATGGAGGGGAGTTCCATGCAATCATGGCTCTGTATAATACTGTGAATTTGTTTTGGACTTGGGGACTGTGAAGAGACCCCTGGTGGTATGTCTTATGGGGTGTCTGAGCTGAATGTTATTTGATTGTGCAGATAATCTGACATTTTCATCACAGTAATATTTCTCATAAAAATTAGAAGAGATGCAGTTATTCTCTCGTCAACCCTCAACCAGAAAACACTGGCATGAATGTTGTTGATGTTAGTTCTGTTTGTGCAGTTAAGGGCAAGGTGTGCTTTTTTAAGCCAGCTGTGCTAGATCTTTCTTTGCTGCATTTGACTATAATTACCAGACAGTAATCAAGATGGGACAAGACCAGAGCCTTGAACTAGTACAGTTGATTTTTGTGTAAAAAATGCAGAATATATTTTTAGAACAGACATACCCCTCCCCATCTTCACAACAACTTTGTCAATATGACTTGACCATGATAATTAACTATCCAATGTTATACCTAGGAGTTTAGCTTCCTCAACTTGCTCAATGGTCATACCTTTTATGCACAACTCTAGTTGAGGTTTAGTTCTTAGAGAATGTTTTGAACCAAATACGATGCTTTTAGTTTTCAATGTATTTAAGACCTGTTTATTATTATTCACCCATTCTGATACTGACTGTAACTCCTTATTTAGAATTTCAGTGAGCTCAATGACTTTGGATGCTGACATGTAGAGTGTGGATTCATTCACATACATAGTAATTCTAGCTTTGTGTACGACCAGTGGCAAATCATTTGTAAAAATAGAGAAGAGTAACGGCCCAAGGCAACTGCCCTGAGGGACACCGCACTGTACATATCTGATGTTAGAGAAGCTTCCATTGAAGAACACTCTCTGGGTTCTATTGGATAAATAACTCTCCAAACATGTGATGGCAGGTGATGTACAGTGAGGGAAAAAAGTATTTGATCCCCTGCTGATTTTGTACGTTTGCCCACTGACAAAGACATGATCAGTCTATAATTTTAATGGTAGGCTTATTTGAACAGTGAGAGACAGAATAACAACAACAAAATCCAGAAAAACGCATGTAAAAAATGTTATAAATTGATTTGCATTTTAATGAGGGAAATAAGTATTTGACCCCTCTGCAAAACATGACTTAGTACTTGGTGGCAAAACCCTTGTTGGCAATCACAGAGGTCAGACGTTTCTTGTAGTTGGCCACCAGGTTTGCACTCATCTCAGGAGGGATTTTGTCCCACTCCTCTTTGCAGATTTTCTCCAAGTCATTAAGGTTTCGAGGCTGACGTTTGGCAACTCAAACCTTCAGCTCCCTCCACAGATTTTCTATGGGATTAAGGTCTGGAGACTGGCTAGGCCACTCCAGGACCTTAATGTGCTTCTTCTTGAGCCACTCCTTTGTTGCCTTGGCCGTGTGTTTTGGGTCATTGTCATGCTGGAATACCCATCCACGACCCATTTTCAATGCTCTGGCTGAGGGAAGGAGGTTCTCACCCAAGATTTGACGGTACATGGCCCCGTCCATCGTCCCTTTGATGCGGTGAAGCTGTCCTGTCCCCTTAGCAGAAAAACACCCCCAAAGCATAATGTTTCCACCTCCATGTTTGACGGTGGGGATGGTGTTCTTGGGGTCATAGGCAGCATTCCTCCTCCTCCAAACACGGCAAGTTGAGTTGATGCCAAAGAGCTCGATTTTGGTCTCATCTGACCACAACACTTTCACCCAGTTCTCCTCTGAATCATTCAGATGTTCATTGGCAAACTTCAGACGGCCCTGTATATGTGCTTTCTTGAGCAGGGGGACATTGCGGGCGCTGCAGGATTTCAGTCCTTCACGGCGTAGTGTGTTACCAATTGTTTTCTTGGTGACTATGGTCCCAGCTGCCTTGAGATCCTTGACAAGATCCTCCCGTGTAGTTCTGGGCTGATTCCTCACCGTTCTCATGATCATTGCAACTCCACGAGGTGAGATCTTGCATGGAGCCCAAGGCAGAGGGAGATTGACAGTTCTTTTGTGTTTCTTCCATTTGCGAATAATCGCACCAACTGTTGTCACCTTCTCACCAAGCTGCTTGGCGATGGTCTTGTAGCTCATTCCAGCCTTGTGTAGGTCTACAATCTTGTCCCTGACATCCTTGGAGAGCTCTTTGGTCTTGGCCATGGTGGAGAGTTTGGAATCTGATTGATTGATTGCTTCTGTGGACAGGTGTCTTTTATACAGGTAACAAACTGAGATTAGGAGCACTCCCTTTAAGAGTGTGCTCCTAATCTCAGCTCGTTACCTGTATAAAAGACACCTGGGAGCCAGAAATCTTTCTGATTGAGAGGGGTCAAATACTTATTTCCCTCATTAAAATGCAAATCAATTTATAAAATTTTTGACATGCGTTTTTCTGGATTTTTTTCTCTCACTGTTCAAATAAACCTACTATTAAAATTATAGACTGATCATTTCTTTGTCAGTGGGCAAACGTACAAAATCAGTAGGGGATCAAATACTTTTTTCCCTCACTGTAAAGCCATAGCAAGTGAGTTTCTCTTCTTCAATAACATCAATGGCTGCAATTAAATCTAGCAATACAGCTCCAACTATCATCTTATTATCCATTTATTTTAACCAATCATCTGTAATCTGAGTCATTGCAGTACAAGTTCTCTATATGCATGCTGAAAGTCAGTAGTTAACTTGTTCCCCAGCCAATTATAGCTCACCTGGTGCTGGGTATAAAGGGTATTGGGTACAGGACAGTCTGTGCCATCATGATCAGGACATGGAGTGCATGGGGAGAAGAGTCATAGTGATCTCAAAGTAATGGGCACCAAACATGAAATAAAGCACTACTAAACATGATGACCAAAGATGTAACCTTGATGGGTGGACTTTCCAGTCTAAAAACTCATGAATGTTTACCATGATGGCAGCTACCCTCTGATGAAGGGTAATTTCACAACAACTATTCAAGCCATTTACTATGTGGATATAAAATCCACAAAGTAATTGTGCTCAGGACTGTACTGTACAGTGATATGAAATCCAGCCCTCTGCCTAGCTGCATTCTGTCACGGATGACTCATCCGGATCATATGAGGGGAGAGAGCTCTGTGTTTTCGACTGCCCCTGACCCCTGACCTCCCTCAGAGTGGTGTCAAGGACGTAATGGGCAGAGCAGCGCCCCTCTCATCTCCGCTCCACTGGCATGGCAACCCCTCTTAACACAAGGGAGTAATGGCTACTGAACTGATCATAACGTTAATAAAGGGCAGCAAATTACATGGCAGGTTCGTTTGTGTTAATTGCTCTCCCTAGGCCGTGCTCTCCATGCTGTGTGTCTCCTGAGCATCTGTCATTGGACCTAATCCACATGGCCCAGGCCCCCAGCCACAGATATGACAAGGTCTGGTGGCAGGTAGAGCTGCCTTGGTGTCTGCTTTCATTTCACTGTGGTAATATAGAGTGGGCCACCCATGGTTATATCATAGGAGGGGCACTGTAGGGAGGCTCTTTCTTAGTTTTGACCTCCTTGTAGAGACTACCACTGCTATACTACTGGAATACAACTGCTATGTATATGTAATGTGCAATATTGGCCCCCATGTTGTTGATGCAGAGGCGGCCATTTTGTAGAAGTTATTGTGCATCGCATTACAATGCAACACAATTAGCATATCACAGCACTTCTCAATATTAAGTTAATGGCTTGTGACTGGCATAATTAATATGAATTCCCTTTAAATCATGTCACTTTACAGACGCAACATCCCACACACCCTAAAATGGAGAGCAGCTGAGATCCAGACAGACAGATATTTTATAAGGTCACCATATGACGTAGTGTACCTTTTTACTCTTCTACTGTTGTCTGAGTGCAACCCTTTAAGATGTCTCCTCTTCTCTTCCCCATCTTTTATACCAGCTGGTTATAGCACTGCTTCCTGTAAATGTTAGATGTTCCAGGGCCTGTTAGCGTGGTCATTAAGTGGAGTCCTAGCACAGATGCTGCGAGGTTAATGGTTGAACTATATACAGGAGGCCCATAAAGCCTACCAATGGAATCTCTCTATATACCCAGACAGTGGCGACCTTGTGGCGTGGCCATGCACGATGAAAATCATAAACACTCCTCGCCATTCCCCAGCTTGACTCCCTCTTTGGTGGCGCTGGTGTTGGTTCAGGGAGGTTCGGGGGGGGTTGGTTTGAGGTTTGGGTATGGTATGATTTTTTATGTGGCGTGAAAAAGACTAGGTTGTTATGTAGAAGAGCGTAGCAGAGTAGAGCTTCACGCTGTGTTTTAACGCTGTCGTTGGTCCTTTTTTTTTTTACCACCGCCTCATGATTCGCTCTGTACCCTATAATAACATGGTAGTTGTGGATTTGCAGCAAATGGACTGAGGCCTCTACATTTACAACTGCAACCCCTGAAGGGAGTTCATACAGTGTGTCCGTGTGTTGAATTCTCTCTATGAAGACAAGGAGTAATAACATCTATTGTTGTGTAGCTATTTTGAGAAGGGCAAAATTCCTATGTTCATAGGTTTAATATGGTACCTAGCTCATATCTAGAATAATCTAGAGCCTCAGCCTTCCCTATAGCATTGCACTGGCTAGGATTACATAGTTCCACTGTACTATCATGCAAATCTTTTACCACCAGGACTGAGCTGAAAATGATGGACCATTCTCAATTGCCTTTTAGCCCCTCCACTTTCAGTCTGGCAAGCAAATTATTTAGATCCCCCCCATCTCCTTTAAGAGTAGCCTATGAATTCATTACAGTTCAACCCCCTGTAGACTCCAGGTCCGAAAACAGTTTACCGGAAGAGAAACAGACTAATTGGTTACAGATAGTGTCATTCAACCATAGCTATTATATTGGATCACAGTGTACTGCATGGTTTCTCTGTAATGGAATCAGCATGCTTGATTACATGGATTCAGATCTAGATTGTATTGGATGATTGTACTCCACTGCATTAGCTAGGCAGAGCCACCAAGACATGTCCTCTTACAGTGCCTCTTCTGAAATTAGTTTTTTTAAGTACTTCTGTAGATTTAGTACCAATGCTGAAGCCTTTCCTTTTTAATGATAGCTACAAGGCCATGGCGTTTATGTATACCCATGCTGTGTGTGTGCGTGTGTGTGTGTATATGTGGATGCATGCATTTCTGTATGTATATGTGGGTAAAGTTATGGTTCCTCTATACCAGGGGTAGGTAACCCTGGTCCTGGACTGCCACAGGCATTTCATGTTTTTGATTTAACCGACCTGGAAGACCAGGTGTGTTGAATTTAGGCAATCACTGAACTGAACAATTAGCTCAGTTGGTCAGGTGTGGTGCCTAGTTGGAACAAAATCCTGCAGGACCTTCAGCACTCCAGGAACAGGGTTGTCTACCCCTGATCTATACAATCTCCAGAGTTGAGGGCTAAAGAGGGAGAGGGGGGTGGTGGGGTAGGTGGGTAGTAGCTCTAGCACTTTGAGTGATGTGTTTGGGTAAAGGAAGGGGGGGGGGGTCAGTTTGACAAGCTCTAGATTGTTAGTGACAGGCAGATACTTCAACACTTAAAGTAGAAAGTTAGATTTAATCACAGACCTGTCATTTGTTATTTGTCTGCATCCCTCCAGCAGGGCTGCGGCTTATCAACTGGCTGCGGCTTATCAACTGTTTGCTCCCTGGAGGCCCCTTTTTCCCCCTGTAATGTCTAAATCCTCCAGACAAATTACAGCCCTGATTCGCTCCCCACTGCTCTGCCTCTACGGCCAGGTTAAGAGATGGGGGGTGGAGGGGGGGCTGGCTGGGGAGACAAGGGGAGCATAGTGGGGAGGGAAAAGGGGGTGTCTAGGTGGACACAGGACGAATGAGGGAAAAATGGGGAAGTTGAGAGAGAGAGCTGTAATCGCCTGAGGGCCACTAAAGATCATTAATAGTACTGTCAGAGAGGTTGCCAGTTGGTTAGCTTCTCATAAATAAGGAATTCATTCCCCCCCTTCACTTCATTAATAATGCCTGCTGTAGCTATTTTGTTGCGTTGTACTTTAAAGGGAAGAGAGAGGTGGAGCGATGGAGGGAGGGGGAGGAGAAGGAGGAGGGGGAGGCCCCTGCGCTCACCGGTAATCTGATAAGACAGGCCTCCAAATTAGCAATGAACGTCTGATACCACAGTGCAGAGTCAATTACTCTGTAGGACTATGAGAGGAGGGGGAGGTGGATTGGTGACGAGGTATGAAAGATGAGGCACAATGAGCTAGACTTATTCAAAAACTGTGGACTGTCAGTCCTATATGATCAGATCCAATGCAGAGCAGAGCAGATGGACAGACAGTGATTTGTGGTGAGCCAGACAGGCATTAGTCTTTTTATTTAGCTCAAGGAGGAGGAGAGGAGATATGCTTTTGGCCCAGGCTGAGGCCAGTACTCCACTATGTATGTAGGTACTTCACTGTCTCTCCTCTCCCAGGACTTGGATTGAGAGGTAGAGGAAGAGGGGAGAGGGAGGAGGGAGGAGAGGCTGTTGTAGAGAAAGAGGGTTCAGTGGGTCACCCTCTAGGTAAAAGTATTGCCTTTTAATTAGGTGAAAGGATTTAATTATTTTATAAAGGCCAGGGTGTGCTGTTGGGCTGATAGCAGTCAATGCTCTTCATTAACCTGTCCTCCTACACTTTATTCTGAACACGACTCCTGATGAGAGCCCTTAGATAAACGGATCAGCCAGCCCGCTAATGACAGGGGCTTCTGGGTTTCTAGTCTATCCCTCCTTACTTTTCTCCTTTTCTCTCTCTCTGTCTCCCTACCTCCTTTATCCTTCCCTTCTCTTGGTCACCGACATCTTAAGCCCCTGCTCCACTTGGTTTATGCTGAGCCTGCTCTGAGGTGGGCTCCCAAATCTGGGCGAGGCATCCATCGCACTGCCTGGCACTCAATTTCGGTTCTCTCTCTCTCTCTCTCTCTCTCTCTCTCTCTCTCTCTCTCTCTCTCTCTCTCTCTCTCTCTCTCTCTCTCTCTCTCTCTCTCTCTCTCTCTCTCTCTCTCTCTCTCTCTCTCTCTCTCTCTCTCTCTCTCTCTCTCTCTCTCTCTCTCTCTCTCTCTCTATCTATCTATGCAAAGAGCTGCACTCCTGGGTGTTTTACACATCAAGCCCAGCCGTGGGAGTCGATGGGGGGAGAGGGGATGAGAAGGGGGGAGTCGGACGGGGGTAGTGACAGGGGGCCCAGTCCTTGCCTGGCCCAGCAGCCACGGGAGGGCTCTCCAGAAAGTCCATGATGTATGATTTGATTCATCCCTCCTTCCTGTTCTTGATTAGGGGGCCTTTAAGCCGTGATCGATCGCCCCCCCAAACCGGTCCAAATCAAACCCAGATATCTGCTGCCTGAGAGGGAAACACATGGAGATTTAGGAGCTCAGGAGCACTGTGAGGCAGCACAGTGAGGGGTTGATTCAGTTTGCTAGCTGCACAGGAAGGAGGAGAATGTATTCTAGGAAAAAGGGTTTTAGGATGGAGTAGCATTGCACAAGAGCCCCCACCGCTGTCTTGCTGTCTTCCACCCCCCTTAGCTAGTCGTAAGTGAGGACGACCTAGTGCTGACTGAGTTGTGGGGATCCCAGAGGGACCAGTAGATGGACGGACAGACAGACCTCACCTCTACCAGCTAGCCCTTTCCTGTCTTGCTGCTGCCCCAACAGTCAACGGCAGACAAGTTATGATCCATGACAGCCTTGGTCATGCTCACAAAATGCAGGAAGGAGGCCAGGACAACCGTGTTGAAATGTCTCAGAGCCAACCAACAACCCAGACACACACACACACACACACACACACACACACACACACACACACACACACACACACACACACACACACACACACACACACACAAGCTCCCTCTCTCCACATCCACCTCTTCCTCCACCTCTTCTCCCTCAGCCCATATCCTCTCCCCCCCCCACTCTCCTCCCAGGCTCCATCCACTGGAGATGTGCCCCAGCCCAGTTTCTAAAATATGGACACGCTGCAAACAATTTATGATGTCTCTGATGAAGTCAGATCTGAGCTGCATACTTTGTCATGTTTTTTTTCTTCCTTTGCTGCGTTGCCAAAGGAACATTCTGATATGTAATCTCTGGATAGGGGAATGGCAGACAGACGTGTGAGCCCAGCTCATATTTGTTTTCCCGCTCTTGACCTGCAGTCGACTGCAGTCTGAGCAGCAACAGATGTTTGTCCTTAAGGAGCAGAGATGAGGCTCATTGTTACAAGTGGTATTTCTGCGACTCAAATCAGTTCAGGCTTTCCTGCTGGACTTTCCTCCAGGGAAGAGAGAGAGAGAGACACATGTAGGCACACACACAAACACACTCGGCACACACACACACACATACTCACACACATATGGAGGCACACACAAACACAAGTTGGGCCTCTAACAGACCAACAGATAGCCTCACCTGTCTCAGCAGTTATTAAATTAACTCTGTTAAAGTCAAATCCAATAAAATAGTATTGGACTTCACTGAACACAGACGATCCAGACAAGAAACTATTGTGCATGACTCCCCATTGTATTTCAATGAAGATATTTCTGATGATTGCACAACAATGCAATATTATATTGGACAGAACAGATGTGAATTATGACATCTTTACTCTTTAGCTACAGTATGTAGGAGGTTACTGCAAGTAATTGACAACAATTTGTTTTCAATTGTCGTACACGCAATGTAACCGCTTCTGTTGGCTGTTTAAAACCCAGCCCAAACTGTCCACTGAAGGTCAAGGTGACACAATATAATAGACAGCTTTCAATTTTTCAACATTTAAGGAATACATACATTTATTTTTGAGTAATACATTATTCCTGTTTTTATACTGAACAAAAATATAAATGCAGTTACAGTTCATATAAGGAAATCAGTCAGTTGAAATAAATTCATTAGGCCCTAATCTATGGATTTCACATGACTGGGAATACAGATATGCATCTGTTGGTCACAGATACAAAAAAGTTAAGGGCGTGATCAGAAAACCAGTCCGTATCTGGTGTGACCACCATTTCCCTCATGCAGCGCAACACATCTCCTTCGCATGGAGTTGATCAGGCTGTTTATTGTGGCCTGTGGAATGTTGTCCCACTCCTCTTCAATGGCTGTGCGAAATTGCTGTATATTGGCAGGAACTGGAACACGCCTGTTTTACAAGTTGATACAGAGCATCCCAAACATGCTCAATGGGTGACATGTCTGGTGAGTATGCAGGCCAAGGAAGAACTGGGACATTTTCAGCTTCCAGGAATTGTGTACATATCCTTGCGACATGGGGCCATGCATTATCATGCTGAAACATGAGGTGATGGCGGCAGATGAATGGCACGACAATGGGCCTCGGGATCTCGTAACGGTATCTCTGTGCATTCAAATTGCCATCGATAAAATGCATTTGTGTTTGTTTTCCGTAGCTTATGCCTGCCCATACCATAACCCCACCGCCACCATGGGGCACTCTGTTCACAACGTTGACATCAGCAAACCGCTCGCCCACATGACACCATACACGTGATCTGCGGTTTTGAGGCCAGTTATATGTACTGCCAAATTCTCTAAAACAACGTTGGAGGTGGCTTATGGTAGAGAAATTAACATTACATTTTCTGGCAACAGCTCTGATGGACATTCCTGCAGTCAGCATGCCAATTGCACGCTCCCTCAAAACTTGAGACATCTGTGGCATTTTGTTTTGTGACAAAGTGGCCTTTTGGTGTCCACAGCACAAGTTGCACCTGTGTAATGATCATGCTGTTTATTCAGCTTCTTGATATGCCACACCTGTCAGGTGGATGGATTATCTTGGAAAATGAGAAATGCTCACTAACAGGGATATAAACAGATTTGTGCACAACATTTGAGTGAAATAAGCTTGTTGTGCATATGGAACATTTCTGGGATATTTTATTTCAGCTCATGAAACATGGGACCAACATTTTACATGTTACGTTGATATTCTTTTTCAGTGTATGATCATGAATGAATTATCATTACACACTTCCTTGTCATGAGCATGTTAAGATTAATATGAAGATGATCCTCTGACAGATTCATACACTAATCTGAATTGTAAATGTGCCGAGTAGACCTCCCTACAACCTGCGCCGATATGTCCTGGAAAAATAAAATAAAAAAGAGTGATTGCTTTTCCCGGTGGAGCGATGGCATCACTTTTCAAAGCGGCGCGCGGCTTGTGACAAGTAAACCGAAATCATCATTGATGTTATTTATTTTCAAATGCTCCTCGCTTGACAGGCGACATCTTGTTCGGTGCTGGTCCCACGAGGCCCGTGCTCAACACTTCCCGCCCGGCTCCATCACTGCGCCGACAGCCGCTCCCTCCGCACGCTGACACCAAAGCAGCGGGACTCGCTGGAGACATACTCTGGAAATCGTCACACAATCCCACGTCTCTGGCAAACCTCACAAACACAAATGCACTCCGCTCCCTGTTTACATACCTCCAGATCTGTCAGGGTGGTTGGCTCGTGCGTCAACATCCTCCTCACACAGATACACAAGGAGTGTTTGCCCAAAAAAGTAAGTTCAGGAGGTGGGTGCGGTGCATAAATGTCAACATATCTGTGGAAAACACGCCCCAAATGCCACCATCGTGTCGTCTTTCTTCTTGTCTCAGTCAGGTTCTCCTGCATTGGGATTCATCATTGTCTGTCTATCTACCTATCTACCTGTCTACCTATCTACCTATCTACCTGTCTATCTATCTACCTGTCTACCTATCTACCTGTCTATCTATCTACCTGTCTATCTATCTACCTATCTATCTATCTATCTATCTATCTATCTATCTATCTATCTATCTATCTATCTATCTATCTACCTGTCTGTCTACCTATCTACCTGTCTACCTATCTACCTATCTACCTATCTACCTGTCTACCTATCTACCTATCTATCTATCTACCTGTCTATCTATCTACCTGTCTGTCTACCTATCTACCTGTCTACCTATCTACCTGTCTGTCTACCTATCTACCTGTCTATCTATCTACCTGTCTATCTATCTACCTATCTACCTATCTATCTATCTACCTGTCTGTCTACCTATCTACCTGTCTGTCTACCTATCTACCTGTCTATCTATCTACCTGTCTGTCTACCTATCTACCTGTCTATCTATCTACCTGTTTATCTATCTACCTGTCTATCTATCTACCTGTCTATCTATCTACCTGTCTGTCTACCTACCTATCTACCTGTCTATCTATCTACCTGTCTATCTATCTACCTGTCTATCTATCTACCTGTCTATCTATCTACCTGTCTATCAAAGGCAACTCTCACAATGGTTTCATAATAATGGAAACCAACTCTGTTAATACACAGGGGGTAAAAGTATTTGTTATTTAAACACTGATTAGCATGTTGAAAACCAAACTCCAAACAACTCCACTCTTTTCTATGATGTCTTTCACCCACATTACGGTGAGGTATAGATTCATGCTCAGACATAGAATGCATGCTGCCATCCAGCCACCACCCCTTGCCAGCACTGCCCATGTCTGCCCATCTCAGCTCTGTTGGTATTGACCTGAGTGTGTGTGTGCACGTGTGTGTGCACGCTTAGAAGCAGGGCCCATCCGTCTGCCTGTGTGTGTTCAGCCACATTATCAGGCAGTGCATGGTTGAGCTCAGGGGAGAGGCAGTGAGGATGAAGGAGCGAGCGTATCGGCAGGCAAACCAGCCGTGAGCCAAACGCCAGGCCCCAGTCCCCTGGCGCAAGCCTGCTGAAAGAGTCCATTTGTCAAAATCCTCTCCACCACCAGCATGCTGCACGCCAGCCCGCTGCACGCCAGCCCGCCAGGGAGTGCATTACTGGCTGGCTCCTGCAGGGAGGCCCTGTACCTTCCACCCATACTCGCTCACTGGCCGCCCAAGGTGCTCCAGTCAGCTGTGGCCAGCCCCCGGCCTGCACTCACCGGATTGGCTCATTAATAAAACAGCCCGCACCCGACCCCAGACATGCTCCAGGGCTCTGGACATCACTTTCTCCAGCTAATGGGCCAACCGGGAGAGGACTTTGTCTGTGCTCAGGTCCAAGCCATCCCTCAACATGTCAGACAAGACAATACAGTGAGAGGTTGGAGGGTTTCACAGTGTAAGCCCAGATCATGTTGTCTCAGTCCTAGCTGATGTATTCACCATGGGCCCCCATGTTTCTTCCACCTGGACAACTGCCTCACCTCCATCAATCCCCCATAGCCCACCCTTACCAGACGCTCCTCAGTTCTGTCCTTCAAATATTATGGATTGGCTTGCATGTGTCACCATGAAGCTGTGGCCTGATGGTCTGCGGTAGCCAGGCTTGTCTCTATGGTTTAGCCCTGGGAGTGTAATGTGAACTTGGTTATCTCGCTCTCCCTCCCTTACTTCCTCTTGCTCTCTTTTGGCTTGGATGGAGAGAATAGCAGCCTTATTCCCAGCTGGGCTCCTGAGGGAGAAACAGAGTTTTGTTTGTGTTCGTGAAGACGTAAATCTAACGAGAGAGTGGGAGATTGAGCTCAGAAGATTATGGATCCCACTGGACCCTTCAGAAAGCTCCCCACTAAATAAATCTGAAGTGAAAATGCATATGGAGCCATAAACTGTTTAAATAAAGGACTGGTTGTTCTCCACACAGTGAGGAAAAGATTTACAGGCAACATGTCTGTCTGTTGGATCCACCTCACCACCATCAGTTTAGCAGACTAAAACAAGCATGACTTGGGAGAGAGAGTGGGGTAGAGAGGGGAAGAGATAGAGGCACTATGATTTTAAAAGACTAGCTGGTCTCATTACTAAGAAGGCCCAGGTGGGTGAAATGATATTCCTGTTGCGAATGGACTATGAACTACCTACTGGTGCTTTTCCTTGACACAGACAGCAGTGGTGTCCTTGCCTTGTCTGCAACTCAATAGGTTCTCCTTTTTATGTTCTAAAACAGAACCTCCAGGAGTTATAAAATAGAACCTACAGGGGACCTGGAACTGGGGCTGTTTAGAGAGCAATTTGGGGATGTTACTAGGGATTTCCACTTCCTGTGCGGCAGGGAGTCCTCCGTGCCTCGGCATCCTAAGAGAGGGGTCAAAGTGGTACCATAATATTGCCAGACAGAACTTGTAGCCACAGAGAGGTGGCTCTCCAATTATTAGCTTAAGGAAACAGGCCTGAGATTTATGAATATCCCCGGGCGACTTTAGAATAGTCCTAGTCACTTCCATATGTGACCTGGGGGCCCCAAGGGTTGACAGGGCCCTTTCAGGCAGATTAGACTCCCAGCCCAATTTAAGGGGCCAGCGCTGTCGGCAGTTGGGGCCAGGGGCCGTACCCTCGTGACCTTAATTGGTAAAGATCACAGATGTTGGAGCTCCTGTGAGGCTGAGAAGGGGCGGATGCGGCCAGGGAGGGCCAACCAACACTGGGTTTACTGTTACCCCAGTTCCTTAAAGAGGAAATAACTTAGCCACCAATTAAAGGTTTAAGACATTAAATACAACCCCTCTGTCGTTGCTTTTTAAAACAGCTCAGCCTAATGATTGTTTGTCTTTATGATAGAGCCGCAGAGAAGCAGTGAGCTGCCATTTTTCTGCTTTCTATTAGCGAACAGGAATGGGTGGCTTCATGTTGAGTCTTTTTTTTTTCTGCCACATTCTATCCCCTCTCACTCGCTCATGGCTTGATTGCTGTATAAACAGCTTTTTATTGTTGAAATGCATTCAGTTGGAGGAGAGGAAGCTTGGGTTTAGTAGACTTCTCGATCAGGTGGTAAATATCTTACTCTCCATATAACAAACATTTTACCTCCATTGACATACAGTGCATTCCCCCTATTCCACTCGCCACCCTACCCTGCTACGTATAAGGAACCAGGTGCTAAGCCTGAGTGGCGCAGTGGTCTAAGGCACTGCATCGCAGTGCTAACTGTGCCACTAGAGATCCTGGTTCGAATCCAGGCTCTGTCGCCGCCGGCCGCGACCGGGAGACTCATGGGCGGCGCACAATTGGCCCAGCGTCGTCCAGGGTAGGGGAGGGAATGGCCGGCAGGGATATAGCTCAGTTGATAGAGAATGGCGTTTGCAACGCCAGGGTTGTGGGTTCGATTCCCACGGGGGGCCAGTATATAAAAAAAATATGTATTCACTAACTGTAAGTCGCTCTGGATAAGAGCGTCTGCTAAATGACTAAAATGTAAAAAATGTAAATGTAAGCCACTTCGTATAAGGAAAAGGCGATTGATGTTTGTTTACAACTACCCTAGGCTACAATAAGCACTCTGTACTTTTAAAGTGATTAGATGTATCAGAATACATTTGCAAACCGACGGGCTACCCTGATGATAGAAGTCCCATGACAAACATGAGATGTCAATGACATTCTAAAGGTTATATTTAATGAACTTTGCCATTTCAGGAACCCCAGGAATCTCCCAAAGCCCTTCTGGTTTAAGGTGTGGAGGTGTACACTAGACTAGCGGATTTGATGCAGTGAATGAATACTATAGAAAGTGTTTTAAGTCTGACACAAAGCTTATCCCCTGCAGTCTGTAGCAATCGTTCTACTGAGTATGAAGGTTCAGAATTGTAGAGAAAGCATAGAGTTTGTCTGAAGCGTTTGTCCCTGTTAATGCAGTCTCAGCAGTTAGATTTCTTCAGTCTTGTGGTTTCACATATGACCGAAGCCATTTTGTCTCCTCCTCATGGTAAGACGTACGCCCACTGTTGTTTTACCCTCTGAGGGTATATGAGTCAAGTCTGATGTATCACAGCATGCATGCACTTAGTTGGAGCATTTCTTGTTGTTATCGAGTTTAAATAACCTGTAAAGTGTTTCGCCGGACAGACAGCGCTGTATTATTGTGTAGACTCCCCATGCCATGGCTCAGGGAAATGACAAGCTTAAAGAAATTACATTCAGCTCCACTTCAGAATGGTTGGGTAACTTAATTGAACACACTACTTTGATATTTGAGAAAGAAAAAAACATAAAGTTGCTTGTTATGTGCGTCCATCTTCCAACCACTCTTTGGTCTGATGTTAAATGAAAGACAAGCTCAGGGTGAAGTCTTGACGGGGGCCTCTGGAGCGGTCTAACTGATGTCAGAGCGTAGGTCTCATTTAATGTATATTTTAGTCATTTAGCAGACGCTCTTATCCAGAGTGACTTACAGTTAGTGCATTTATCTTAAGATATCTAGGTGGGACAACCACATATCACAGGCATAGTAAGTCCAATGGTCCTCAATAAAGTAGCTATCAGCAAAGTCAGGGGGGGAGTCATGTGTGGGGTGAGGAGGGGGTGCAAGGGGGGGGGGGGTGCTGTGGGATTATTTAAGATACTCTTTGAAGAGTATCTCCTGGGCTCTGTCCTTGTAATTAGCAAAAAAGCACCCTTGCCCTCTCACCACTCTTCCATCAACCCCCAACCCCATTGGGGCTTGGCATGGGGAGGGGCAGAGCAGCCCCCTGAGGAGGGTGGGTGGGAAGGGGGAGTAGGAGGTCCTAGAGGGGACGTCCCTGGACAAAACAGGGTTAGAAGTCACCACAGGCTTGTGGCCAGATGAAGCAGGGAGCTGTGATGAAAAGAGGCTTTGCTAGCATCATGGCTGATCTCCCCAGCTAAAGTGCCTAATCCATATTAGCTGCACAAAGGCCCCAGAGATTAGCAGACGTCTTGATCAAACTGAATTAAAACTCCACTTTTTGGCTAAAATGGACCAGACAGAAAATTTGTTTTTTTAAACCAGAACTGTGGAGGATGCGAGGGAGAGGTGCATGTGTGTGAGAGAGAGAAAGATTGCTTTGGCAATGTAAACATATGTGACCAACCGTCTCGATTCAGTCTTATGTAGCAACATTTGAAATTGTGTTTTTTTTACATTGGATAAAAGTAGAGACTCAGAGCTACACCTAGTTTCCTGAAACGAGTGACATATGTTTCCCATGCCAATAAAGCCCTTTGAATTGAATTGAATTGATTGCCAGACTCTGTGGTTCTCAGGTTAAGGTATTCAGGGTGAAAACCATAACTCCTTAAACTGTGGAAGCCATTATTGTGGAAGTCAGGGGTCTTATTGCTGGAAATATGGGATTTCCTGCTACTGGCGCACACAATTATGGGCTTAAATGGAATGCATCTGACTGGTGTTAACATCTTAACTCCTTCTGGTGATATACTTCTTCATTACTCTCCATTCTGCTTTAGGTTTACTAGAGTTGATGTAGCTACGTAGGCTATGTTTCACTGTTGTAGTGTGATTTGTTTTCACAGGACTATGTTTAGGCTACATGCTAGTGCTGCCCATAGACGTACTAATGCAGGGACTCTCGCCTCTTATTTTGGCATGGCCTTAGTTGGGGCTATAAATCATCATGGTGGCTAGTGATTAAATCAGCCACTTTGCTGTTTTTGTGCTGTTTTTAAAATACTCAAATCTCATGTTGCTGGTTTTCTCCACCGCCTTTTGTTGTCATTAGCTCTATGATATTACAACTGCAGCCTCAGAATGTGATGGGGATAAAGAGGACTATTCTTCAAAGAAACGTCAGACCTGTCGTTGGCTAGCAGAGCGCAGTTCGTTTCTGTAAGGAGTTGAGGGTGTGGATAAATAGAGGGGATTCACAATTCACATGGCTGGCATTTCCATCTGTCCTGGCTTATTGAATCTGGTCAAATTAATGTGCGTGGTTTCCAAGACACTCAATGCTTTTGAGACGGGCCGCTGGTCTCAACCTCGGCTGCGTGAAGTTTTACAGATTAGTAATTTTTCTCATGTGTTTTTCCTCTAATTGGATGGAAGGATCCGCAGCTCACCTGAATCTAATTAGGAGCACCCGTGGTTTGTTTACCTAGGGTTTGCTCAGTTAGATTGGAGTTCCGAGTCAACTCAGAGGTTCAGCGACAGTTCACAGAGGAAAGCAGTGTAAACAGCTGGCCTCTTTTCCGTAATTTAATTTGAAATCTACTGTCGTAAATGTAATTTATTGATTGTAATGTGATATTCCTAACTCAATTCATCTAATTTGCTTGCTGTTGATTTGTTTTTCACAAGGGTGATTTTCTTTTTGCCCATTTTTAACTTTTGTGGCGCCTGATTTCCGGTAGTTTTTTTCTGTTGTAGAAATGGGATGATTTAACTCCTTCTAGTGTTTTCTATTCTTGCCACATTCTGGTCAACTGGATCAGGTGAAGAGAAAATGCTTGGAAGTACCCTGTAACTGAAGCAATGTGATCAGCAAAATAAACATGATGTGATAGTAGGGTCCCATCGGTATCAATATACTGTATTACTTGCCATTGTTTATCACAGTGTGTCAACATATTATTTATGCCCTAGGCCTATAGTACCCATATAAAAACACCATAAGCAATATATATCATCTGACATAAATAATTCTGAGCATTTTACTCCTAAAGCTTTAATCAATTAGATCAACTGCAGACTGTCTATAAGCAGGCCAAGGTCAAGCCATCCACAGACGACTAGTTCTCATGTCACGCTCGTTGATGAACGGGACGGACCAAGACGCAGCGTGATATGCATACATGTTTATTTGAACCGAATAAACACAACAACAAAACAATAAACTAACGACACGTGAAGTCCAAGGTACACAAACAACATACCTCACACGGAACAAGATCCCACAACCCACTAGTGCCAATAGGCTGCCTAAGTATGGGCCCCAATCAGAGACAACGAGCGACAGCTGCCTCTGATTGGGAACCACACCGGCCAACATAGATCTAGACGTACTAGATCTAAACCTAGAAAATACTACATAGAACATCACAACATAGAAAGTCATACCCTGACTCAACAAATAAGAGTCCCCAGAGTCAGGGCGTGACACCTCATAGTGAGTAGAGAAGGCTGGGGCTGGGGCTATACACAGAAGTGCACCATGTTCCTGCTCAACCTCCTAATAGACTTACACCAAATGTAGGTGTATGAATAATAAGAAAAATGTACGGGTCCTGGTCAAAAGTAGAGCTCTATATAGGGAATATGGCAGGGGTGGGCAAATCTTTTGGCTTGAGGGCCACATCGGGATTTCGAAATTCAACGGAGGCAACACAGATTTTTTGCGGACCGATTTGTTTATCAAAATCAATTTACGGGCCATAAAAATAGCAATTATTTGAAAATAAATAGGTCCATTATAATGTCTACATGCTTTATATCTAGTTTTAGACATTGAAGTGTGGCCTCGAGTGTTTTATTATCCCAAAATAATATTTTCCCAACTCAAATAATTTTTTACTCAAACCTGCCACGGGCCATATATATATATACACAGTTGAAGTCGGAAGTTTACATACACTTAGGTTGGAGTCATTAAAAATCGTTTTCAACCACTCCACAAATTTCTTGTTAACAAACTATAGTTTTGGCAAGTCGGTTAGGACATCTACTTTGTGCATGACACAAGTAATCTTGCCAACAATTGTTACAGACAGATCATTTCACTTATAATTCACGGTATCACAATTCCAGTGGGTCAGAAGTTTACATACACTAAGTTGACTGTGCCTTTAAACAGCTTGGAAAATTCCAGAAAATGATGTCATGGCTTTAGATGCTTCTGATAGGCTAATTGACATCATCTGAGTCAATTGGAGGTGTACCTGTGGATGTACAGTGAGGGAAAAAAGTATTTGATCCCCTGCTGATTTTGTACGTTTGCCCACTGACAAAGACATGATCAGTCTATAATTTTAATGGTAGGTTTATTTGAACAGTGAGAGACAGAATAGCAACAAAATAATCCAGAAAAATGCATGTCAAAAATGTTATACATTGATTTGCATTTTAATGAGGGAAATAAGTATTTGACCCCTCTGCAAAACATGACTTAGAACTTGGTGGCAAAACCCTTGTTGGCAATCACAGAGGTCAGACGTTTCTTGTAGTTGGCCACCAGGTTTGCACACATCTCAGGAGGGATTTTGTTCCACTCCTCTTTGCAGCTCTTCTCCAAGTCATTAAGGTTTCGAGGCTGACGTTTGGCAACTCGAACCTTCAGCTCCCGCCACAGATTTTCTATGGGATTAAGGTCTGGAGACTGGCTAGGCCACTCCAGGACCTTAATGTGCTTCTTCTTGAGCCACTCCTTCGTTGCCTTGGCCGTGTGTTTTGGGTCATTGTCATGCTGGAATAACCATCCACGACCCATTTTCAATGCCCTGGCTGAGGGAAGGAGGTTCTCACCCAAGATTTGACGGTACATGGCCCCGTCCATCGTCCCTTTGATTCGGTGAAGTTGTCCTATCCCCTTAGCAGAAAAACACCCCCAAAGCATAATGTTTCCACCTCCATGTTTGACGGTGGGGATGGTGTTCTTGGGGTCATAGGCAGCATTCCTCCTCCTCCAAACACAGCGAGTTGATTTGATGCCAAAGAGCTCCATTTTGGTCTCATCTGACCACAACACTATGGTTCCAGCTGCCTTGAGATCATTGACAAGATCCTCCCGTGTAGTTCTGGGCTGATTCCTCACTGTTCTCATGATCATTGCAACTCCATGAGGTGAGATATTGCATGGAGCCCCAGGCCGAGGGAGATTGACAGTTCTTTTGTGTTTCTTCCATTTGCGAATAATCGCACCAACTGTTGTCACCTTCTCACCAAGCTGCTTGGCGATGGTCTTGTAGCCCATTCCAGCCTTTTGTAGGTCTGCAATCTTGTTCCTGACATCCTTGGAGAGCTCTTTGGTCTTGGACATGGTGGAGAGTTTGGAATCTGATTGATTACTTCTGTGGACATGTGTCTTTTATACAGGTAACAAGCTGAGATTAGGAGCACTCCCTTTAAGAGTGTGCTCCTAATCTCAGCTCGTTACCTGTATAAAAGACACCTGGGAGCCAGAAATCTTTCTGATTGAGAGGGGATCAAATACTTTTTTCCCTCATTAAAATGCAAATCAATTTATAACATTTTTGACATGCGTTTTTCTGGATTTTTTTGTTGTTATTCTGTCTCTCACTGTTCAAATAAACCGACCATTAAAATTATAGAATGATAATTTCTTTGTCAGTGGGCAAATGTACAAAATCAGCAGGGGATCATATACTTTTTTCCCTCACTGTATTTCAAGGCCTACCTTCAAACTCAGTGCCTCTTCGCTTGACATCATGAGAAAATCAAAAGAAATCAGCCAAGACCTGTCTGGTTCGTCCTTCGGAGCATTTTCCATATGCCTGAAGGTACCACGTTCATCTGTACAAACAATAGTACGCAAGTATAAACACCATGGGACCACGCAGCCATCATAACGCTCAGGAAGGAGACGCGTTCTGTCTCCTAGAGATGAACGTACTTTGGTGCAAAAAGTGCAAATCAATCCCAGAACAACAGCAAAGGACCTTGTGAAGATGCTAGAGGAAACAGGTACAAAAGTATCTATATCCACAGTAAAACGAGTCCTATATCTACATAACCTGAAAGGCCGCTCAGCAAGGAAGAAGTCACAGCTCCAAAACCACCATAAAAAGACAGACTACGGATTGCAACCGCACATGGGGACAAAGATCGTACTTTTTGGAGAAATGTCCTTTAGTCTGATGAAACAAAAATATAACTGTTTGACATTAATGACCATCGTTATGTTTGGAGGAAAAGGGGGATGCTTGCAAGCCGAAGAACACCACCCCAACTGTGAAGCACGGGGGTGGCAGCATCATGCTGTGGGGGTGCTTTGCTGCAGGAGGGACTGGTGCACTTCACAAAATAGATGGCATCATGAGGAAGGAAAATTATGTGGATATATTGAAGCAACATCTCAAGACATCCGTCAGGAAGTTAAAGCTTGGTCGCAAATGGGTCTTCCAAATGGACAATGACCCCAAGCACACTTCCAAAGTTGTGGCAAAATGGCTTAAGGACAACAAAGTCAAGGTATTGGAGTGGCCATCACAAAGCCCTGACCTCAATCCTATAGAAAATGTGTGGGAAGAACTGAAAAAGCGTGTGCGAGCAAGGAGGCCTACAAATCTGACTCAGTTACACCAGCTCTGTCTTGTGGAATGGGCCAAAATTCACCCAACTTATTGTGGGAAGCTTGTGGAAGGCTACCCGAAACGTTTGACCCAAGTTAAACAATTTAAAGGCAATGCTACCAAATACTAATTGAGTGTATGTAAACTTCCGACCCACTGGAAATAAATCATTCTCTCTACTATTATTCTGACATTTCACATTCTTAAAATAAAGTGGTGATCCGAACTGACCTAAGACAGGGACCTTTTATTAGGATTAAAAATCAGGAATTGTGAAAAACTTTGAGTTTAAATTTATTTGGCTAAGGTGTATGCAAACTTCAAACTTCAACTGTATATATATACATACACAAAACACCAGTCTCAACGTCAACAGTGAAGAGGTGACTCCGGGATGCTGACCTTCTAGGCAGAGTTGCAAAGAAAAAGCCATATATCAGACTGGCCAATATAAAGAAAAGATTAAGATGGGCAGTCTGAGATATGGCTTTTTCTTTGCAACTCTGCCTAGAAGGTCAGCATCCCGGAGTCGCCTTTTCACTGTTGACGGGTACTATTTAATGAAGCTGCCAGTTGAGGACCTGTGAGGCGCCTGTTTCTCAAACTAGACACTCTAATGTATTTGTCCTCTTTCTCAGTTGTGCACCGGGGCCTCCCACTCCTCTTTCTATTCTGGTTAGCGCCAGTTTGCGCTGTTCTGTGAAGGGAGTAGTACACAGCGTTGTATGAGATCTTCAGTTTGTTGGCAATTTCTCACATGGAATAGCCTTCATTTCTCAGAACAAGAATAGACTGACTAGTTTCAGAAGAAAGTTATTTGTTTCTGGCCATTTTGAGCCTGTAATCGAACCCGCAATTGCTGATGCTCCAGATACTCAACTAGTCTCAAGAAGGCCAGTTTTATTGCTTCTTTAATCAGCACAACAGTTTTCAGCTGTGCTAACATAATTGCAAAAGGGTTTTCTAATGATCAACTAGCCTTTTAAAATGATCAATTTGGATTAGCAAACAAAACGTGCCATTGGAACACAGGACTGATGGTTGCTGATAATGGGCCTCTGTACGCCTATGTAGATATTCCATAAAAAATCAACCGTTTCCAGCTACAATAGCCATTTACAACATTAACAATGTCTACACTGTATTTCTGATAAATTTGATGTTATTTTAATGGACAAAATAATTGCTTTTCTTTCAAAAACAACAACATTTCTAAGTGACCCCAAACTTTTGAACGGTAGTGTACATACACAGATATATACATACACACACATATATATATATACAGTGAGGGAAAAAAGTATTTGATCCCCTGCTGATTTTGTACGTTTGCGCACTGACAAAGAAATGATCAGTCTATAATTTTAATGGTAAGTTTATTTGAACAGTGAGAGACAGAATAACTACAAAAAAAATCCAGAAAACGCATGTCAAAAATGTTATAAATTGATTTGCATTTTAATGAGGGAAATAAGTATTTGACCCCTCTCAATCAGAAAGATTTCTGGCTGAGATTAGGAGCACACTCTTAAAGGGAGTGCTCCTAATCTCAGCTTTTTACCTGAATAAAAGACACTTGTCCACAGAAGCAATCAATCAATCATATTCCAAACTCTCCACCATGGCCAAGACCAAAGAGCTCTCCAAGGATGTCAGGTACAAGATTGTAGACCTACACAAGGCTGGAATGGGCTACAAGACCATCACCAAGCAGCTTGGTGAGAAGGTGACAACAGTTGGTGCGATTATTCGCAAATGGAAGAAACACATAATAACTGTCAATCTCCCTCGGCCTGGCGCTCCATGCAAGATCTCACCTTGTGGAGTTGCAATGATCATGAGAACGGTGAGGAATCAGCCCAGAACTACACGGGAGGATATTGTCAATGATCTCAAGGCAGCTGGGACCATAGTCACCAAGAAAACAATTGGTAACACACTACGCCGTGAAGGACTGAAATCCTGCAGCGCCCGCAAGGTCCCCCTGCTCAAGAAAGCACACATACAGGCCCGTCTGAAGTTTGCCAATGAACATCTGAATGATTCAGAGGAGAACTGGGTGAAAGTGTTGTGGTCAGATGAGACCAAAATGGAGCTGGTTGGTAGGGGTCAAATACTTATTTCCCTCATTAAAATGCAAATCAATTAATAACATTTTTGACATGCGTTTTTCTGGATTATTTTGTTGTTATTCTGTCTCTCACTGTTCAAATAAATATACCATTAAAATTATAGACTGATCATTTCTTTGTCAGTGGGCAAACGTACAAAATCAGCAGGGGATCAAATACTTTTTTACAAAAATACAGAAAATCACATTGTATGATTTTAAAGTAATTAATTTGCATTTTATTGCATGACATAAGTATTTGATCACCTACCAACCAGTAAGAATTCCGGGTCTCACAGACCTATTAGTTTTTCTTTAAGAAGCCCTCCTGTTCTCTACTCATTACCTGTATTAACTGCACCTGTTTGAACTCGTTACCTGTATAAAAGACACCTGTCCACACACTCAATCAAACAGACTCCAACCTCTCCACAATGGCCAAGACCAGAGAGCTATGTAAGGACATCAGGGATAAAATTGTAGACCTACACAAGGCTGGGATGGGCTACAGAACAATAGGCAAGCAGCTTGGTGAGAAGGCAACAACTGTTGGCGCAATTATTCGAAAATGGAAGAAGTTCAAGATAACGGTCAATCACCCTCGGTCTGGGGCTCCATGCAAGATCTCACTTCGTGGGGCATCAATTATCATGAGGAAGGTGAGGGACCAGCCCAGAACTACACGGCAGGACCTGGTCAATGACCTGAAGAGAGCTGGGACCACAGTCTCAAAGAAAACCATTAGTAACACACTACGCCATCATGGATTGAAATCCTGCAGCGCACGCAAGTCCCCCTGCTCAAGCCAGCGCATGTCCAGGCCCATCTGAAGTTTGCCAATGACCATCTGGATGATCCAGAGGAGGAATGGGAGAAGGTCATGTGGTCTGATGAGACAAAAATAGAGCTTTTTGGTCTAAACTCCACTCGCCGTGTTTGGAGGAAGAAGAAGGATGAGTACAACCCCAAGAACACCATCCCAACCGTGAAGCATGGAGGTGGAAACATCATTCTTTGGGGATGCTTTTCTGCAAAGGGGACAGGACGACTGCACCGTATTGAGGGGAGGATGGATGGGGCCATGTATCGCGAGATCTTGGCCAACAACCTCCTTTCCTCAGTAAGAGCATTGAAGATGGGTCGTGGCTGGGTCTTCCAGCATGACAACGACCCAAAACACACAGCCAGGGCAACTAAGGAGTGGCTCCGTAAGAAGCATCTCAAGGTCCTGGAGTGGCCTAGCCAGTCTCCAGACCTGAACCCAATAGAAAATATTTGGAGGGAGCTGAAAGTCCGTATTGCCCAGCAACAGCCCTGAAACCTGAAGGATCTGGAGAATGTCTGTATGGAGGAGTGGGCCAAAATCCCTGCTGCAGTGTGTGCAAACCTGGTCAAGACCTACAGGAAACGTATGATCTCTGTAATTGCAAACAAAGGTTTCTGTACCAAATATTAAGTTCTGCTTTTCTGATGTATCAAATACTTATGTCATGCAATAAAATGCAAATGAATTACTTAAAAATCATACAATGTGATTTTCTGGATTTTTGTTTTAGATTCCGTCTCTCACAGTTGAAGTGCACCTATGATAAAAATGACAGACCTCTACATGCTTTGTAAGTAGGAAAACCTACAAAATCGGCAGTGTATCAAATACTTGTTCTCCCCACTGTATATATACACATACATACATACACATACACATACATACATATAAACACTTATACATACGGATACATACATATCCTTTTAAAAAAAAGTTTCCCTTTATTACTTTCCAACCCCACCACCCCTTCCCTAATTGGAGTAAACGAGTGAACAGCAATGCTTAGGCCTCTACTTCCAGTTTATACATACTACACTGCTCCAAAAAATAAAGGGAACACTTAAACAACACAATGTAACTCCAAGTCAATCACACTTCTGTGAAATCAAACTGTCCACTTAGGAAGCAACACTGATTGACAATAAATTTCACATGCTGTTGTGCAAATGGAATAGACAACAGGTGGAAATTATAGGCAATTAGCAAGACACCCCCAATAAAGGACTGGTTTTGCAGGTGGTGACCACAGACCACTTCTCAGTTCCTATGCTTCCTGGCTGATGTTTTGGTCACTTTTGAATGCTGGTGGTGCTTTCACTCTAGTGGTAGCATGAGACGGAGTCTACAACCCACACAAGTGGCTCAGGTAGTGCAGCTCATCCAGGATGGCACATCAATGCGAGCTGTGGCAAGAAGGTTTGCTGTGTCTGTCAGCGTAGTGTCCAGAGCATGGAGGCGCTACCAGGAGACAGGCCAGTACATCAGGAGACATGCAGGAGGCCATAGGAGGGCAACAACCCAGCAGCAGGACTGCTACCTCCGCCTTTGTGCAAGGAGGAGCAGGAGGAGCACTGCCAGAGCCCTGCAAAATGACCTCCAGCAGGCCACAAATGTGCATGTGTCTGCTCAAACGGTCAGAAACAGACTCCATGAGGGTGGTATGAGGGCCCGACGTCCACAGGTGGGGGTTGTGCTTACAGCCCAACACCGTGCAGGACGTTTGGCATTTGCCAGAGAACACCAAGATTGGCAAATTCGCCACTGGCGCCCTGTGCTCTTCACAGATGAAAGCAGGTTCACACTGAGCACGTGACAGACGTGACAGAGTCTGGAGATGCCGTGGAGAATGTTCTGCTGCCTGTAACATCCTCCAGCATGACCGGTTTGGCAGTGGGTCAGTCATGGTGTGGGGTGGCATTTATTTGGGGGGCCGCACAGCCCTCCATGTGCTCGCCAGAGGTAGCCTGACTGCCATTAGGTACCGAGATGAGATCCTCAGACCCCTTGTGAGACCATATGCTGGTGCGGTTGGCCCTGGGTTCCTCCTAATGCAAGACAATGCTAGACCTCATGTAGCTGGAGTGTGTCAGCAGTTCCTGCAAGAGGAAGGCATTGATGCTATGGACTGGCCCGCCCGTTCCCCAGACCTGAATCCAATTGAGCACATCTGGGACATCATGTCTCGCTCCATCCACCAATGCCACGTTGCACCACAGACTGTCCAGGAGTTGGCGGATGCTTTAGTCCAGGTCTGGGAGGAGATCCCTCAGGAGACCATCCGCCACCTCATCAGGAGCATGTCCAGGCGTTGTAGGGAGGTCATACAGGCACATGGAGGCCACACACACTACTGAGCCTCATATTGACTTGTTTTAAGGACATTACATCAAAGTTGGATCAGCCTGTAGTGTGGTTTTCCACTTTAATTTTGAGGGTGACTCCAAATCCAGACCTCCATGGGTTGATAAATTTGATTTCCATTGATAATTTTTGTGTGGTTTTGTTGTCAGCACATTCAACTATGTAAAGAAAAAAGTATTTAATAAGATTATTTCATTCATTCAGATCTAGGATGTGTTATTTTAGTGTTCCCTTTATTCTTTTGAGCAGTGTATATACATTTTATGGACACAGTCAATTTTACAATAATTCTATTTTGCTTGTTTTTACTCCTGAACTTCCTCTACTCTCAACCTCTCCGATCATTTTCATGATGTCCATCCGGTTTGCTTCTATATGCCATATCTCTCCAACTGTGCTCCTTCACAAAAGCTCTCAACCTATAAGCTATATACTTATAATGGACACAGCATGCCCTACATTAGATATCTTGCTGTTATTAGTTGTTGTTAGTTGTTATTCGTCCCATCCTTCAGCTCCATTCAACACCACCATCTTTGCCTCACAGTGTCAGAGGGAGGGAGGCAGGCAGACATTTTGTTTTTCTGTTTTTAGACTGGCTTTGAGGGAAACCTAGAGCCTGAGTGAGTATGTAGTTAATTAAGCCGTAGTTTTTTAGCTGTAATTGATTGAATCATAGAGTCATAATAGAAATTGCAGGGCCCCGGCAGCTGTGTCTCTCTGAATTAAAACCGGTGGCATCCTCACTGAGTGAAAGACTATGTTAATAAGGGCCTTCAATGCAATCACATTGAGTTGTTTTGGTCTTTTTTTAAGCCAGGGTGCTTGGTTTTTTTCTCCAACACTTTTCTCTTAAGGGGTCTTATTATACACTTCTGTAACACTAGAGAAGTCGGTGTGCTCCGCAGTGGGGAGCCAAGAACCCCTCCTCTTGGCTCCTTTAAATCTGTCAAAGCATCTGCCGCATCCACCCTGGCAAATCCTTTGACGTGTGGGGCTAAAGAGCGGCCTTGTATCGTTCGTGAGTGCTGGTGGATTTCCATATCTGACACCGTGCTGCTGCCTGCCTGGCTTACTGCTGGGAGCTGCTGGGAGCTGCTGGGAGCACTTGTGTCCATATTCAGCCCTCCACCGTGAAGTGCTGCAACATATGGCGAACGAGGTGCACCGCGCACACAGCCGCACACTCTTCCATCTACAGTCTGTCTCTTTCTCTCTCTCCCCCCGCTCTCTCCCTCTCTCAATCTTCTATCTATCTCTCTCACTCTTTCAAACACACACCGAATCTAGCATTTGCATGACATTCACACTAACACACACATCATCAAAATTGAAACTGAGATTGAACTCAGATGTGTGCAGATGTGCAGGGAAGAAATGTCAATGCACACACAGACACCCACCCCCCCCCCCCCCCCCCCCCCACACACACACACCCTGTATCCATTATCTCCCTCTTTCTCCATCAGTGCCCTTCTCCCTCTCTCCTGCCTTCTACCCCAGCCTATATTCCCAGGCTGACCCTATCTTAGGGCCACTGATACAGGCCGGTAATGATGAGAAATGGAGTTATAATGCCAGTTGGTAAACCTCAGGCCGCACAACAAATGTGCTTCTGAGAACCTGCATTTATCTCTGAATGGATTAGGTCTTTGCTCTGGTAAGCCTATATTTAATCTCACTCCAGCCTCTGCCGTCCAGCTACTCTGTGTTTCTCCCCATAACAAACACTCTGTCATTTTCCTCTCCCAGGCCTTTAACTGTTGCGATTCCTGCACAGTAGTAATGCTCTTTCTATTGTTCGTTGTGTCTTTGTTGCAGATGTCTGTGGACATCTGTTGTCCTCGAATGTACAGTAAGACAATTTGATTTTGAGAGCAACATACTTATCCCTGAAAGAGTGTTATCGCTCCCTCAAACTTTGCTGCCATTTTCCAGACTTCCATTTAGAAGGCTGCTGCATAAATTGGCATTGTTCCCAGCACCTGGAAGCCATCCATCCCTCACCTACCACTATTCTATCACGTTCCCAACCCTTTTCTTTCCCCTGTGTTTCAGATAGACCTTTATCTATCCAACAGCTCACCGTCTTTACGTTGCTGTCTGTCTGTCTGCCATGTGCTAAGTGCCCAGTGTCTGTAGTGTGAAGCTACAGAGAACCCATGGTCTTTTCTTCTTCATTATTAACATACTGTGCAAATACATCTCATTTCTGGATGAGAGTAAAGTTTTAAAGGATCGCTCCCCAGAGCGTACACTACAGAGTTTTTTATTTGATGGTGACAACCGCTGAGTGTCTATTGAGACGGTAATGACTGCTCCTCCCCAGTGACAAAGAGTATATGCTGATTATTTTCTGAGAGACAAAAAGTCATAAAATGTTAATAAACTGGCGCCACTCTGTATTGAATTATCGATGTGCATGAAAAAATTATCTAAACATTTCTTTCACACATTTACGAGCCAGTGCGCAATTCACTTTACGAGCCAGGAAATATCCCTAATCATTTTAGTTGTTATCAATATTATTCACCCATATTTTGGTGATGTGCGTCTCTGAATCAGCATGTCCAACTGTCAGCCATTGTTGTCCTCTAATGCCAAGCAGTGTTGTAGCCTATCAGATGTTGTTATTCTGTGCTCCCTGATAATAGTGCCTGGATTAGCAGCTAATGTCACCTCTCTTATATTTCCATTTCTTTATTTGTACTGCAGAGGAGACAAATTGGTGATAAGACCACAGAAGGGGTGAAAACCTTAAGCGTCTATGTTTTTTTTTCACAGGAACAGATGTAGGCCTATGAAATGTACTGTTTCTTTATGTGTCCATTTTCCAAACAGCTCTTAGAGGAGAAAATGAGGGGTTGTCCTGCAAGGCAAGCACAGGCTCCATAAACAATGTGTACTGAATAGAGGATCTGCTTTGAACATTTTCTCTGGCCGCCGCCGTGCTGCCGTGAAGAAGATAAAGAATGTCAAGGTGACGTGTGCATGGTCTTTGAGGAGAATAAAGACGGCAATGTCCTTGCTGATTCTATCAAGAGCAGCCATTCTTTACTCGCTCAAAGGCAGGCAGGAAAGAGAGTGGGGGAGGGCAGGAGCGGGAGACGGAAAGTGGGAAGAAGGAGGGGAGGAGAGAATAGAGGTCTGGAGAGCAAGAGAGAGGTTTGCATTCCTCCAATAAACTGACGCGAGTCCAACGTGCACGCTTATCAGGTACCAACTGCTTTTCCACCGTTATCGATCGTCGGTGTTGGGCAATGCAAATTGCCGTAGCTAGCCCAGGGTATTCTATCATCAATGGAGAGTCATTATCTTCGGCAACAACCAATATTGGATTGTTAAGCCTGGGGATAAGGTGCCTAGCAAAGCCTTCAAACAGTCACTCATCTCTGGGATTGAAGCCTGATGGATGAATAGATCTACTGGGACTGGTTGCTAGAGGGGTTCCTGAGGCAAACTAGTGCAGTTATCAGCTCTCATCTCATCTCCCCCTGCCCTGGTCGGTCTATCACCCCCTCTGCAGCCTTTTTATCTCCTCTGAAATAATTCATTTCTAATGTGCCTGATGGATGGAGGGTTGCTTTTTGTTCTACATCAGCTCGATCAATCAGGAATCAGGACGGCTTTCCATGTTGAATAGGACCCTCTAGAAATATTTTACCATGAGGCCCGTGATGAGGAGATCTATAGGGAAAGTTAAAGGTCCAATGCAGCCATTTTTATCTCAATATCAAATCATTTCTGGGTAACAATTAAGTACCTTACTGTGATTGTTTTCAATTAAAATGGTCAAAAAGAAGCAAAAATTGCTTCTTAGCAAAGAGCAATTTCCCAAGCAAGAATTTTGCTAGGACTGTCTGGGAGTGGTCTGAGTGGGGAGGGCAAAAAGTAAAACTAGCTGTTATTGGCAGAGAGGTTTGGAACCCCCTTCTTATTGGTCTATTAACACATGTACCACCTGGTGATGTCATCAGGCAGGCCAAAACTCCAGCCCACCAAACAGGCAGAAATTTCAGGTGGTCATTTCAAACAGCTCTTACAATGATAGGGCATTATCATTTTCACAATTTCACAGTATTTTTCCAACCTCATAGTGTGGAAATATATTTAAAACACAGGAAACTCATGTTTTTGACTGCACTGGTCCTTTAAAAAGCTGAGTTGAGCCTGACAAGACCCATAGATTGATGCAATACTCACCAAATGCCTTCCAGCCAGCTTCCAAAAGGCTCTTCTTGATAAATGAAAAATCCATTACTGTCTGTCTACTGACTTCATTTCTGCATACTATTATACAGAGAGCTTTTTGTCTTGATATCTTGCGGGCAGCGGCTCATATTTATTGAGCTTCCCGTTACTATAATACCCTTTACAGTAAGTCTAGTCTCCCGAAAGTCTTTCAGAGTGTCTGACATCCACTGGCCTCCATTCACGATAGCAGTACTTGTATTTTGAAGTATGCAGGTGCTCTAAATGGATGACCTAGAAACGCTGTCTCTTTATTGAAAGATGGGGGCCCATTGAATAAGGTGCTCTTTCCCACATTGTAGGTCTAAGCTACTCATGCCCTGTAATGAATAAATCATGGATTTCCGAAGGCACTTGCGAGTAGAAATTACAGTGTTTCAGGACGTTCCTGCACACAGAAATAAAAAGGGAATAAAACATGAACATCGGCTGCCATTCCGTTCCGTTTTAGTTTTGACAGTTCTGCCTCTCCACCGTCATTATCAATAATGGCACATTCCTTGCCATGGTTAGATGGGGATAGATATTGATGTAATTCGTTGCCTAGTGAAAATAATTTTGCTGGGGCACATTTTTGTGGAAACACATACTGCACTAATTGTTTTCCAGTTGCAATACTTGACAATTGTGTACAACATGGATTCATTTTCAAAATAAGACATTATTTTGCTCACATAATAATTTCTTGAAACATAATACTAGTAACATTTCCAATAGGCTGAGTTGCACAAAGTGTTAATAACAGGAAATAGTGTACATGTGTTCTGTGGAACATGACACCAATGGCGCCATCTAAAAGTTAATTAGCTAGCATACTTCATTGACTGCAATGTTTGCTGTCAGGGATCTGGAATGAACCTGTCTATCAACTGTCTAAGGTTCTCTTTTACATAACATGCTGCACTGCCACTGGTTGTAAAGTACACACCTAATTTGGGACTTGAGGGAGTCAGGGACATAGAGGCAAGCATGGGGAGAGTGGTATGCCGGATGCTATTTCCACAGGATTAGATATGTGGACGGGGTTCCATATCCTCTCAGTCACTGCTGGCTTACCTGAGATTAACTGTTCTTCTGGTCAAGGCTGGTGGCATTAGCAAGCCACAACTCAATGGACCTCCGGCCTAAAGCTGGCAGGTTACGTCTGAAGGACAGAAAATAGGCCTGCATTACACTGGCCCTCAGACTTGTAGTACTCAACCTGTCCTCATATGCCCAATGTTGTCTTAGGATAGGCCTACAGCTACCTGTAGACATTTTGATAGCCTCAATCCTATTGCATTTATTTGAAAACCTTTACAACTGGTAAATCATTCTTTATGAATGGCTCATGTATAGTGTTATTACAATGTAGTGATGGTTTATTTATTTATTTTTGGTCAGAACGCAGGGTTGCAGAGCTACAGAATCGAACTAGTTTCTCTTGAAATGTTAATAAATTGCTTGTGGTGGCTTGTTTTATCCAACATCTGCTTTTGTGTTCCTTATATTTTCATATGCATGTTTCAGTTTAGCTTTCATAGTCTTTCAAACTGCCCTAATACATCCAGGAAAAAAAAACAGAACTAAAATTGACCATTTGACAAAAAATCCAATAATGAAAATGTTTCCCCTTGCTTTACTATGCCCTACTACCATAATGGCCCTCAATCCGTCCCTCTGCCATTAAGACATCCTCAGAGACTGGCAGCCATAAAGTAAGTGTGTGTGTGTGTGTGTGTGTGTGTGTGTGTGTGTGTGTGTGTGTGTGTGTGTGTGTGTGTGTGTGTGTGTGTGTGTGTGTGTGTGTGCACGCATTATGCCTCATGTTTTTAATGGAAAGTCTTTAGGATTGGGGATGACCTGTAATTACAGTCAGCTGGGAAATAATTACAAGTCTTGCATTCCAGACACAAACCCGCCGATCACTCGTATTGACATTACATGCAAGGCTGCATTGAATATAGACAAAATAGATGCCAGTTTGGGGGAAACATGATAGTGTATTATTTTTCAATTTGTGATACTGTATTTATCATTCTTTTAAAAGGGTATTTTCACATAATACAGCCCTCATTCTCTCCGGGGTATTTGTGGGGTATCACATGACATGGTAGAGAGTAAACACTCATCTTAAACTCGTCTTTAGCCAAATCCACTGAGACTGAGTGGGGTTGTCGGATTCTTATTCTTGGCGCTTTGGTAGCATAAGCTTTCTCCGTCATACTTCAATCATGTGAGTTAAGCAGGTCATAATGGCGAACAATTAACCACAGGGCTAACTTTACTTTCTAAAGCAGATGTAGGAAATATCCTCCTCTTTAGCCTCAAAGAGTTTATTCTCCCCCCAAAAGTACATCTTTAGCTTTAAAAGGGAGGCAGATGTCTGTCAGAATGCCAATCTGTATTCCCCAGACCACTGTTAAAGTGGGAGTTGGAGAAATCATTGCAGACTTGGGAGGTCAAGATGGATGAACTCCCTGATTTTTAGCTGGGTTGGAGAAATATGTCTATAAAATCCAAGTAAAGAGGCCAAAATGCTCTCTCCACTGTGCTGGCACAGCATGTGGATTTGTGAGTGTAACAAAATAACAGCCCATTACAACACAATAATAGTGGTATTATGTGTTAGTGTACTGTCTTTCACTGAAATATTTTAGACAATATTATTTGGGTATATTGATGTGTATTTATGTTACATTGTTGGATATAAATTATATGAACGATCATTGGTCGTTGGTAGGGTTATTTTGTATATTCAGATGTACATGCATTGTGCTTTTGGCTTGGAATGTCCTTGAAAAGGGGGAGGTTGTCTTAGTAAATTGCGATGTAAAACATTGAGCATAATAATAGACCTACACGTATAGTCCCTGTGCCATTTGCAAAGCCTGACTTGGCAAAACGTTTTCAAGATACAAGAAGACAGGACTGTTGACATATTCCATTGAGAAACGACCGCACATTGAATCAAATTAAAGATCTAGCTCTCGTGCATTGATGGCTTTGGTCTCGTCCTGTCCTCTTTTTTTTAACACACCCAGCGGAGCGAGCTGCTTGAAGCGCAGCCTGCCAACCGCATTTGAAGCCAGTCTCTCTCGTATGTGCCTGGAGAGCATCGTGTCCGAGGCGCAGAGCGCGCTGCGTTTTCGGGAGTTCTCTAAAAGCGACAAGAAATGGTGGATACATTCTATTGAAATGCCTAACTCACTTGAAAGGTTTTTCACAACCTGGGATATGTCATTGCTGTTATTTCCAGCGTGAAGCCGTCTTATTCTTGGAATCTATTGTTAATGATCTGTCATCGGAGTTTTTAAAAGACTTGGATTCATATCAACGGTAATCTGGTTTGACACAAAGACTATTTTTCCTTTTTCGGGAACAAGGAACCTGTTTTTAGGACTATTCTCAGAGCACGAATAGTTTAGCGTGTGATTGAACTTTGAAGAAAAGGAGAAAATACTGAATATTGAAAATATTGCTTATGGTTTGACAGTTTTTGCCGCTGCAGACTGAAAAAACGCTCAGTAAAGATTTATTGTCAAAGCAGGTTGGTTCTTCTGTCTTGTCTGCTCCGCTGTATGCTATTCTACACCGCAGTCTGCTCTTGGACGAATTTCTGTTGCGTAGCCTATTCCCGAACTGGATTTATTTGAATACGGCTCGGTCGAATGGTTTTGTGAACCTATATTACATTTCTTCCCCCAATGGTTCTTTGCATGGAGGACATCGCAACTCATTTGTTTCGGTAAGGTTATGAAATGTGATCATTGCCTCACGCCAACCTTTTGCCTTATTGTAATGTTTACCCTATGTAAGATTTATGGTAACACAAAAATAAAATAATATTTACATTATTACATAGGCTGATAGGAATTACGAATAGCCTACTGGTAGGCTAGTCCGTAGCCTATCGACGATTAAGATTTTCGCGCTTACCCTGAATAACGGCTATGCACAATGTATTCTATTATATTAGTCTAATTACTTACACATTTTGACTTACATAGTTTAGTCTATATGTCAACTCTATTTATCTAATTATTTTTAGTATATTTCTCAGCCTCCTCGTTACAGACAGTAGCCTAGTCCAGTCTCTAATAAATGCAACGCACGACATTGACATCATTTTAAGGTTAAAGTTACCACAGGAGGAGCTGTTTAATTAGTTTTTATCCCCAAAGCACGCAAGAATCTGGATGTTCAAGGTTATATCAAAACGTCTTTCAATATGACCCAAAGACTCAGAAAGGATGTTATGCGCGCTTACCGCTCCGCTATTCTAGGGCGGCTTTTGGCTTGTTTGTTAACAATTAATTCGTGTTCATTTATTTAAAAAATGTAAGTGAGCCGTAACATCAACACTGTTGTTGGGTCTGTCTAAGTAGCCTATGTTTGGAACAACACACACCTGTAGGCTACTTTACTTTATGTTGTCTTGGCGTCTCTGTCGTCATATTTCAGGTTGAAAGTGCCTATTCGACCATAGAACAAAACCCCAAAATGCTGTGTTTATTAGGATAGCTATAGCTTCATGTCTTATAGATAGTCTACTGTGTGCAAAGCATTATTAAAGTAATAACAATATAATCACGTAGCTCTTGGAAAACGTTAGATCGCCTATCTCTAGATTGCCCCTCTATTGTTTAAAAAGCTATCTATTTACATGTGCATAGGCCTACATTTATTTGATACTGAACTTTTTTTTTACACCCATACTATACAAACCTGTAGGTAGTAACACTGTTACTTTTATGTTGATGTCATTACAAACTTAGAAATGTGTCCATATTCTGATCATCAGAGATAATACTGCTATTATAATTGGAAAATTAGTGTGAAAATGGTGGATGTCAAGAGTTCAACAGGGTCACTGGCCTACACATTGAGTGGGTGATTTGGTCAACCATTCTTGGCTTTGTGTAGTGGTTTCTATGAAAAGTGGATAGATCTCCTTACACTTTACAATAATAATAACAGACTCCTGTCTCCTTTTCGTGCCTGTTCATAAGGTGGTCATAGTGTTATTACTTTTTTTACCTTGTAGTAAATGTGTATTTAAAAGCTATTTGATAGGGAAAATATGACCTTACTAATACATTAACGCTACTGCTATACAGTACCCACTGCCTCTACCACCTCCCTTTAAAAATATGTATCTTTCTCCTTTTCCTTCAACCAAATCTTTAATCTACTGCAGATGCAGCTCTGGAATTAGCTTGCAAAAAGCTCTCCTTATTCATATCTTCAAAAGCCCATTTATCTCCAGCAGAAAGCTGATAAGAAAGAGGCCTGCTTGGCAAGGCTGATAAGAGGGTGAAAAATCCTCCAGCTATTTGTAATGTAAGAGTTCAGGCTGATCACAGCTAGCTCGGGGATACATGACAAACCTTGCATCATAAGCCTAAAGCCTCATGCCTCAAACTAGGGGAGGAGGGGAAGGAGATACATTCAATTGAGATTTATGTTGGATTTATTGCGAGGATTTAAAAGCAATAGTGAACCATGAAACATCAGGGAGGAGGGGGAAACGTTAAGCAAATAACCCTATTCAAATGCAATGCAGAGGTCTTAATCGTGACAATAGGGCCTGTAAAGTCATAATGCTATCAACCACTATCATAAAAGGTCATAGAGCAGTTAAGCTGTTTTGAATGGAATCGCCTGCCTGACCTGCTACAGTACATTGTAATGGTCCGTGAATTGTTGAGAGAGAATAAAACGTGGCAGTGAAACATTTGTTGATGCATTTGATGTTAAATCTGTGAAAAAAATTGATTTGGTTTGAAGGGGTGATTAACTGCTCTAAATCCCCAACTGCAACCTATCTGGAATGTAGATCTTATGTCCAAATTTGCTTATTCTGATGCCTGACCTGCCTGCCTGCCCACTGTGAGAACAGGGTGGTGAAATATGGCGGTAGGGTAGGTGTCTTACATAGTAGAGTGAAAAGAGTGAAAAACACAGCAACACTTCACTTCAAATTCATTCTGTAGCCTAGCCGTAGTGCTGCTCATTCAAGGCCAGCCCTCAGGCACTACTGTAGAGGGAGTGTTTCTCATCTCATCTCTATCAAGCTCTCCATTCTGTTTTTCTTGTCATTTTTTTAGTATGTAGTGAGCGAGAGTGTGATCTCTTCTTTTGCTCTTTGGAATGGCATAATAGCAGCAGTCCATTCACTGCAATGAAGAATGGATGGACATTCCCTTCCAAGTGCTGAATGTGTGCTTTCTTTCCTGCAGATCCTCTGACACAGCACCAGTGCCCATAAATCACATTGCGTACATCTATTGTACCAATTTGTTGGCTGGGCACTTGTGTTAAGCCTATTAAGCTGGGTGAATTGTATTGGTTGTTATGTGCCTCACCTTTGTCTGATTTGCTGGGTAGAGGCCCCCTTCTCAGTATTTAGTCTATGATTTCCCTCTTATACCGACTGAGACTGCTGCTTATTATTAGTCTTGGAGGATTATTCTGAAAACACGTCATTACTATATAACAAATGACGTGTAACGTGATCGTCTTCATACTTGGAGAGGATAATTCTCCCTCCTCTATACCCAACTTGTGTGTGTGTGTGTGTGTGTGTGTGTGTGTGTGTGTGTGTGTGTGTGTGTGTGTGTGTGTGTGTGAGAGAGAGAGCAAGAGAGCGATGGGGAATTTACAGGCATCCCTATGGTACTTATAACGTCTTAAAGCTGGCAAAAGAAGGAGCATAAAGCACTCTCTCTGCACCAAAAGCAGTGGGAGACCTGAGAAAGAGGAACAGAGGAAACCAGCAGCAGCAAGAAAGAGTGAGACGGGGTTGGCAAGCACCACTTGAATGTGCACTGCAGAGATGTCTGTTTTTAACATTAAAGTTATAAATAACATGAATGGGTCCCACAAGGCCACTGGCCGTAAAGGGACAGGGAGGTGTTGGCAATTTTTTTATTGCTGCAGTCCAGGAACAGTGGGTCCCTGTGGAGGCTGTGTGTTGTTAACTGCTCTGGACGGGGGGTATTTATGCCTTTGTTCAAATGGAAGTGACCGGTGACCTTTCCCGTGGTGTTGGCCAGCTCTGACACTGTCACACAATGGATTGCTGCCTCCATAATGGCTGTATCTCAAATGGCACTCTATTCCTTGCACTACTTTTGACCAGAGCCTTTGGACCCTGGCCAAAGTAGTGCACTATATAGGGAATAGAGTACCATTTCGGACTCAGCCAATTTGTCAACTGCGCAGCTTTTTCTCCCTCGTCTCCTATCAGATGTTATTTCCTAAATGTTGGGGCTTCTGCTCGCTCTGCGCTGAGTCCTGGGGGCCGTTCATGTCCTCTTTTTCTCTCCTCACCCCTCAGTTCTAAATGTCAACTGTGCGCAGCAACAAAGGGGCCACCTAAGGCCTTTTAAATACCTCCAGGTATTGCTGCAGTCATAGGTCAGCCAGTCACTCAGCGGGTAATGTGTTTTTCATGCTCACAGCTCACAGTGGACAGACGAGAGCCGCTCGGCAAGGGCCGCTGCACAACACAATGCCCCCACCCCCACTGGAGAGGCCAAGGGGGGAAGGGAGGGAGAGGGGGCCATGATGGTGATGTGTTCCTATGATGACGGTGGTGTTGTTGTTCTCTCTATAGCCGTGGGATAAAGGACCCCCACTTCACATCAAACAGTCTCCCAACCCAATCATAAATATTTCAGAGACCTTTGCCTTTAATCCTCGTGGCCCTTCTCCAATTAGCCGCTGACGACAGAGGCTAGTGAGGGCCATGATCTAAAAGGAGAGAAAATAGGGAAAAAACAGAGGTCTTTGATTCTGGTGCTAGCGAGCAGCTATCTCCCAAGCAGCTATCTCCCTTGCTCTCCAGCGTCCTCTCGTTATTGTGCCGGCAGCCATCTCATCGAGAGGTGGAGACACTCGAGTGAATTCCCCGCTTTTCAAGCTACCGACAAGGGTCAACCTGTAATTCTGGCAGCTGCCTGCAAGGCCCTCCGCTCAACCCTCCTCCCTCGCTCTCCTCCTGCACCTACCTCCCCCTTCCTCCTCCCCGCCTGCCCCATCCTGTCCCCAAAGCAGCTCTTTCCAGCGAGCAGGCTGTGTCTTTTGTTACCTTTATGAGGCGTAATTAAATGTGTTCTGTGCGGCGCTGCGTGGCACCCTGTCTGAGCACCAACCCCAGGCGTGCCATTAGCCAGATGTGGCTCTACTGCAGCTCTAATGATAGAGAGAGAGAACACAGCGGAGGAGAAGAGACAAACCCAGGAGTCCTCCATCACGCCATCCGAGATGTTTTGTGGGCCTAATTGCCCAATCATTTTGTGGCCCCTTATGACTCCTGGCTCATGCATTCATTAGCCTCCCTGTGCTATGTCAGGCTAGCTAGAGTGTTCATGTTTCATCCCATGGTGGGTGGTAGGTGCTAGAGGCTTGTAGTCAATGGGGTGTCGTGGGAAGGGTGAAAACAGCTTACACCTTTACTTTGAAGGTTGCATGTAAAAGGTTCCATATGTTAAATACTTAAAGTGATGGTATACAGTCCATTGACATCATCAATTGGTATGTAGGGAAGTAATTTAGTCTATTACTATTAATTACTTTCATTTATTCAATGCAGAGGAGAACAAATATCTGACTATATACCTGCAGGTACTCAGAGGCTACTGATTTGAGATTGTGGTTGGGTTAGGGTTGAGATTGGATTGGGTTAGATTTGAGATTGTGGTTGGGTTAGGGTTGAGATTGTGGTTGGGTTAGGGTTGAGATTGTGGTTGGGTTAGAGTTGAGATTGTGGTTGGGTTAGGGTTGAGATTGTGGTTGGGTTAGAGTTGAGATTGTGGTTGGGTTATGGTTGAGATTGTGGTTGGGTTAGGGTTGAGATTGTGGTTGGGTTAGGGTTGAGATTGGATTGGGTTAGAGTTGAGATTGTGGTTGGGTTAGGGTTGAGATTGTGGTTGGGTTAGGGTTGAGATTGTGGTTGGGTTAGAGTTGAGATTGTGGTTGGGTTAGGGTTGAGATTGTGGTTGGGTTAGAGTTGAGATTGTGGTTGGGTTAGGGTTGAGATTGTGGTTGGGTTAGAGTTGAGATTGTGGTTGGGTTAGGGTTGAGATTGTGGTTGGGTTAGGGTTAAGAAATGGTGTGTTTGTGAGATGAGCGGCAACCAGGGTATTGAAGGCACTTTCTAGAAAATACCTGTTTCCCCGCTGATGCTTTGGAGGTTCTTAGGGATCAGACTGACAAACGCTGATTGATCGGCTCAGATTCACCCAGCGCTTCCTTTCAGCATCTCTGAGGATCTTAGCTACAGTACCACCATTGAGCACTCGCTTTCTCTCATATTTCATTTTAAGCCCCTTTCTACTTGCAGTGTATTAAATCCTCTTTTCATCTCGCCGTGTGTTTCTCCCGCTTGGCAAGCAGATTGGACTTGGGAGCTGGTTTAATTAGATGCGAGAGAGAGAGAGAGATAGTTTTCCTCTGGATGCGGATGTATCGGGTGGTCTGTCTGTGAGCCGAGCAGCCTGGGGAGCTATGTGTAGCGCCGGGTGGAAATGGTCCTACATACCAAACATACGGCGCCCTCGCTGGAAAGCAGGCCCCTTCGTTAGCGAGGAGCTGACGAGCTGCCGCTCAAGTTAGGGTAATTAACACCGCCACAGATTGTCGAACAGCTGTGCAATTTAGCACTGTGGCAACACCAGCGAGTCGAGAGAGAGGCTCTGCAAACAGAGGTAGGCTAGAGAGGGCTGCTTCAGAGACCAGACCACCTCGCCTAAACCAGGCCATACAGAGACCCTCTATTCAGCAGGGTAGCCAGGGAAAGGCATATTATTCATAGAATATTATAAAACTTTGTCTCTATAGAGTGAAGGCTATAATATGTTTGGTAGCAAATATAACTAACAGATGTGAACAGACTTTTAAATAGAACAGACTTTCGTCTTTGGTAAATATATTTATAGCCTGTCAAACGCTAGCCTTTCACGATCTTGTACATACTATACTGTACAGTACTTTAAGGTCACAACGGTGCCTGTGTTTACATTAGAGAGTTAAAGAGTTAGACATAGTGCCTAGCCTTTGCGTATCCTTGGGTAATCTAGTTGACATGCTGATTTTGGGGGCAGGCTGTCTGTCTGTCCGTCCCAGTCTTGTTCAATAGTTGTTGCAGAGCACGGATGGTGGGCCGCATGCATGTTAAAAAGCCTCCAGACTTTCTCTCCATGTGATTCGAGTCTCTTTTCATCTTGCTGTTCTTGGCAGTGTCAGGCTTGCCCCAGAGAAACCACATTATATGTGAGAAGTAATTAAAGTGTCCTACGCTCGTTTTTGTTTATTTTTGATTATATTTAATGTGTACTATTCCGCCCTTTACTTTTATTCCCCTGGTTTTTTATCCGCGCTGATCCTTCACATCTGGTTCAGGGTTTAGCTATAGAGGAGTGATGATGTGTGGTGGAAAGAAAATGTCCTCCACGTGGCGTTTTCAGCTCTAGTAGTGTTTCTTTGTGGATCCCCAAACTAATTGTTACAGAAAAAAAAAACACAAACATCCTGTAATATTTGACGTTTTTTTTCTCTCGTGTTTGTGACATTCTACAGAGATGCCCCTTGTAAAAACAGGTCACTCACAGTGGATAAAAGTCTCAACTACACAAAAACACGATATTTCAAGTTATGTGCCACCTTTCTAAGACTTACTTATTCAGTTTAGCTCCTTGCTAAATACACAACACTGTCGTTTTGTGTATTTGTATCACAGGAGGCTGCTGAGGGGAGGACGGCTCATAATAATGGCTGGGATGGAGATAATGGAATGGTTTCAAATCATGTGTATTATATTCCTTTCCAGCCATTACTGTGAGCCCGTCCTCCCCAATTAAGGTGCCACCAACCTCCTGTGATATGTATGTGATTTACTTTGTAATTTACTCTATAAAACTCTATACTTTAATGTAAACTGAACAACAACCATTTTGGGGGGCCATGAGCCACACTGATCAAATAAAAAAATAAAAAATAACAGTAGGGAGGCTATATACAGGGGGGTACCGGTCAATGTGCGGGGGCACCGGCTAGTCGAGGTAATTGAGGTAAGATGTACATGTGGTTAGAGTTAAAGTGACTATGCGTAAATAATAAACAGAGTAGCTGCAGTGTAAAAGAGGGAGATGGGGTGGAGTGGGGGGGCAGTGCAAATAGTCTGGGTAGCCATGATTAGCTGTTCAGGAGTCTTATGGCTTGGGGGTAGAAGCTGTTGAGAAGCCTTTTGGACCTAGACTTGGCGCTCCGGTACCGCTTGCCGTGCGGTAGCAGAGAGAACAGTCTATGACTAGGGTGGCTGGAGTCTTTGACAATTTTTAGGGCCTTCCTCTCACACCGCCTGGTATAGAGGTCCTGGATGGCAGGAAGCTTGGCCCCAGTGATGTACTGGGCCGTACGCACTACCCTCTGTAGTGCCTTGCGGTCGGAGGCCGAGCAGTTGCCATACCAGGCGGTGATGCAACCAGTCAGGATGCTCTCGATGGTGCAGCTGTATAATTTTTTGAGGATCTGAGGACACATGCCAAATCTTTTCAGTCTTCTGAGGGGAATAGGCTTTGTCGTGCCCTCTTCACGACTGTCTTGGTGCATTTGGACCATGATAGTTTGTTGGTGATGTGGACACCAAGGAACTTGAAGTTCTCAACCTGTTCCACTACAGCCCCGTCGATGAGAATGGGGGCGTGCTTAGTCCTCTTTTTTTCCTGTGTCCACAATCATCTCCTTTGTCTTGATCACGTGGAGGGAGAGGTTGTTACCCTGGCACCACACGGCCAGGTCTCTGACCTCCTCCCTATAGGCTGTCTCATCGTTGTCGGTGATCAGGCCTACCACTGTTGTGTCGTGGGCAAACTTAATGATGGTGTTGGAGTCGTGCCTGGCCATGCAGTCATGGGTGAACAGGGAGTACAGGAGGGGACTGAGCACGCACCCCTGACGGGCCCCCGTATTGAGGATCAGCGTGGCAGATGTGTTGTTACCTGGGGGCGGCCCATCAGGAAGTCCAGGATCCAGTTGCAGAGGGAGGTGTTTAGTCCCAAGGTCCTTAGCTTAGTGATGAGCTTTGAGGGCACTATGGTGTTGAACGCTGAGCTGTAGTCAATGAATAGCATTCTCACGTAGGTGTTCCTCTTGTCCAGGTGGGAAAGGGCAGTGTGGAGTGCAATAGAGATTGCATCATCTGTGGATCTTTTGGGGCGGTATGCAAATTGTAGTGGGTCTAGGGTTTCTGGGATAATGGTGTTGATGTGAGCCATGACCAGCCTTTCAAAGCACTTCATGGCTACAGACGTGAGTTCTACGGCTCGGTAGTCATTTAGGCAGGTTATCTTAGTGTCCTTGGGCACAGGGACTATGGTGATCTGCTTGAAACATGTTGGTATTACAGACTCAGTCAGGGACATGTTGAAAATGTCAGTGAAGACACTTGCCAGTGGGTCAGCGCATGCTCGGAGTACACGTCCTGGGAATCCGTCTGGCCCTGCGGCCTTGTGAATGTTGACCTGCTTAAAAGTCTTACTCACATCGGCTATGGAGATGTGAGTAAGGCCTGCCCTACCTGACGAGCGTCAGAGCCGGTGTAGTACGATTCAATCTTAGTCCTGTATTGACTCTTTGCCTGTTTGATGGTTCGTCGGAGGGCATAGCGGGATTTCTTATAAGCTTCCGCTCCTTGAAAGAGGCAGCTCTACCCTTTAGCTCAGTGCGGATGTTGCCTGTAATCCATGGCTTTTGGTTGGGGTATGTACATACGGTCACTGTGGGGACGACGTCATCAATGCACTTATTGATGAAGCCAGTGACTGATGTGGTGTACTCCTCAATGCCATCGGAAGAATCCCGGAACCTATTCCAGTCTGTGCTAGCAAAACAGTCCTGTAGCTTAGCATCTGCGTCATCTGACCACTTTTTATTAACCGAGTTACTGGTGCTTCCTGCTTTAGTTTTTGCTCAAAAGTAGGAATCAGGAGGATAGAGTTATGGTCAGATTTGCCAAATGGAGGGCGAGGGAGAGCTTTGTATGCGTCTCTGTGTGTGGAGTAAAGGTGGTCTAGAGTTTTTTTCCCTCTGGTTGCACATTTAACATGCTGGTAGAAATTAGGTAGAACGGATTTAAGTTTCCCTGCATTAAAGTCCCGGCCACTAGGAGCGCTGCCTCTGGATGAGTGTTTTCCTGTTTGCTTATGGCCTTATACAGCTCATTGAGTGCAATCTTAGTGGCAGCATCGGTTTGTGGTGGTAGATAGACAGCTACGAAAAATATAGATGAAAACACTCTTGGTAAATAGTGTGGTCTACAGCTTATCATGAGATACTCTACCTCAGGCGAGCAAAACCTTGAGACTTCCTTAGTATTAGATTTTATGCAGCAGCTGTTGTTTACAAATATACACAGACCGCCACCCCTTGTCTTACCGGAGTCAGCCGTTCTATCCTGCCGATGTGGCGTATATCCCACCAGCTGTATGTTATCCATGTTGTCGTTCAGCCATGACTAGGTGAAACATAAGATATTACAGTTTTTAATGTCCTGTTGGTAGGATAACCTTAATCTTAGGTCGTCCAATTTGTTTTCAAATGATCGAACATTGGCTAATAGGATTGATGGAAGAGGCAGTTTACTCGCTCGCCGTCGGATCCTTACAAGGCACCCCGACCTACATCCACGATATCTCTGTCCCTTTCTCATGCGAATGACGGGGATTTGGGCCTTGTTGGGTGTCTGTAGGATATCCTTTGCGTCCGACTCGTTGAAGAAAAAATATTTGTCCAATACGAGGTGAGTAATCGCTGTCCTGATATCCAGAAGCTCTTTTTGGTCATAAGACACGGTGGCAGAAACATTATGTTCAGAATAAATTACAAATAACGCAAAAACACACACTTAATAGTACAATTGGTTAAAGGGCTGTAAAATGGCAGCCATCTTCTCTGCTGCCCTTTGTCTGTTACCTGTGGCTGGTGGAAAGTAAGGGTGTGTTGTATTTCGTGGGGAGGGTATTATATTCAGACTGTAGGAGAGCGAGAAAAGCAGCAAGCTATTGTAATGGCATGGAGCTGAGCGGAGGTAAGGGTGGCCCTGTAGGTTTGACTCCTGTTGCCTGCCCTGTCTGCGCTATCTCTCTTGCTCTCTCTCTCAGCAATCAAGTGTCACTGACGCATCCGTGGCTGTCAGTCCTGGCTCCCAGCTCTGAGAGAGAGAGAGAGACGGAGAGAGAGAGCTCAGGGAACATGTTACATTTCTGCTAAGCGCGCCGACTTCGACAAGAGACATTTCCACCTACCTCCTCTCCACCCCCGCCATCCTCCTCCCCTCCTTGACTCAGTGTCTGAGCAGGGCACAGAGAGAGAGAGACGGCCGTGTAACAACAATAATGTGTAAAATGTCTATCTACGGTAATGTGAGGGGAAGGCAGGCAGGCGGCTGCAGTGTGTGCTGGGAGGCCAGACCGTGCCCCCAACGGGCCTGTCATTTATTTATCAGAGAGGAGAGAAGAAGAAAGAAGAGAAGGGGAGAGCAGGCCCAGGCTTCTCTCTGCCAGAGGGGGCCAGGCGGCTCATGAGGGATAGGAAATATAATTGAGCCTCTCTCACTCCTAGCTACAGGGCTGACTCAGACAACCGCTCTGCTCCTCCTCTCCCTCTCTCTTTTCCTCTCATCCACGGTGCTCGTCGGTCACGGCTGAGGAGACGAGGCATCCATGGCCTTTCAGGCTCCGCACTGGGATGTCCCCAAACAAGACATGTCACTTGTGCTTACTGTGGCATTCCTTTGATCAGATGAGATTTTCCCGCTTTCCTTTCCTTCCTCCCCCCTCTCCACTCTGTACTCTGAATACGCTTCTCTCAGGGGTTTGTCCTGGGCCTGGGCTGCTGGAGAACTGACTGACTGTGGCTTGGCTCGGTGTGTGTGTGTGAGACGCCCATGACAATGCCGTGGGGGACATGCCACCTGTTAGCAGTGGGGGGTTGAAAGAACAAGTGTAGCTGTCAGAGACACAGGTGTAAGGTCTCTCCCATTGGGAGCCAGGCCCTGTTTTGGAAAGGCCTCAGCACCAGCTACAGTAGGCCCACACTACACTCTGCACTTCCAATCTACTACTGCTGTATATTCACCATGGAATCATCTCTAAAGAAGTGAGAACCCTTGCAGATACCAGGAGCAGAATCTGTGAAAAACAGGCAGCTAGGTGATCTGATTTGGCCCACACTCTGTGTAGTGTTGTGGTTGGGGGATTGGGGAGCTGGTGGTGGTGGTGGGTGGACGTTGCGGCCTTTAAGCCCATCTGTTCTGCTAACCCTAATTGCATATGGAAGTATTGATCTGTGGAGGGAGGAGGGTAACACTACCAGAAGGCCGGACCCCCACTGGCACCCTGCCAGCCCAGCCAGCGCTCTGCTCTGTCTGTCAATCATACTGGTGTGTGGCGGCCTGCATGGGCGGGGATGTCGGTGTGTGTGTGTGTCGGGGGGGCAGGTACAGGGGTGCAGCGTAGCGTGTATTACACTCCAATGACCTATAGGAGGCAGCAGGCAGGTTCACCAGGCCAGCTGGGAATCCCCGCAGAGAGCACCTGAAAGGACCGGGTCAAACACACACACTCAGAAAAAACTAAATGGGGTTCAAAGTGTGCTGACCCTCCTTCTCGCCCTCTCTCCACCCTCCCTCCCTTGCCTCCTTCCTTCCTTCCTTCCTTCCTTCCTTCCTTCCTTCCTTCCTTCCTTCCTTCCTTCCTTCCTTCCTTCCTTCCTTCCTTCCTTCCTTCCTTCCTTCCTTCCTTCCTTCCTTCCTTCCTTCCTTCCTTCCTTCCCTCCCTCCCTCCCTCCCTCCCTCCCTCCCTCTCCCTCCATCCCTCATCTCCTCCAACAATAGCTCTGTATGCTCCCTGGCCCTGACTCTGGCCCAGAACAATCCCAGCTAGGTCAGGCTTTAAGGACCCTTGTTACAGGAGAATAACAACCATAGGAGAATTAGGTGGAGAGGAAGACATGTCTGGAAGCAGGTCTCTCTCTCTCTAGCCCACCCAACCACCCTGCTGCACCCAGCTTCACAGCTTTTAACACTTGATTAATTCCCCCTCTCTCTGCTAAAGCTTTTAAGCAGTGTGAGCAGAGAGAGAGAGAGAGAGAGAGATAGCTGTATGATGGGGATAGAGGGTAGAGGAGATGAGTTGGAGGTAGATGAAGTTCTTGGCTCTGTTGTGTTTGAGGTGGCTCGCAGGGTTTTATTTTACCCGGGCTCTGTGGAGGGATATGGGGATTCTGCTTAGGCTCCATTGGCTGGATTATGCACCTTTTATCACCAGGGTCTGTTTACAATGGATATCCCTCCGCCATTGACGGAGATGCCTCCTTACTATGACAGATGTGATAATATGCAAACATTGCTCCGTATAAACGGCTTTCCAATCCGCTTTATTCCCACTCTGTGGAGTGAACGCTGAATGCTGTATGTTTGTATGAAGGCCCCAGAGCATGGTCTTGGTAATCCAAGGATTCTCACAAAATATTGAAACATCTTGTTTGGGGAAAATTAAGAAGGGCAAAACAGACGAGCGGCGTCACCTGAGAAACACTGAGATATTCCTAGCACTCAGACAGACGGGGAAATTAACTCATAGCACCGCAGACAAAGGTTGTCATAGAATTCGCTTAAGGGTCTTTAAAATAAAAAAGGTAATTTGTAAATGACACTACCCACTTAAAGAGTTATCAGCTGTTGTCTTAATAGTAAACACTCAGCCTGTCTGAGAAGACTTCCTTTAGAGAAAGGAACATGTTGACATTTAAGAGGCGCATAATAGACAGATTTGGTTTATTGACAGGAAATGGCTTTGATAGAGTGATCCGACTGACTGGCCGGCTGGCGCTGCAGTAGAGTAATTAGCTGGTTAACCTCTTCTCTTCCCATACTGTACAGTCAGGATCAATAGGCTGCATAATGTATACCTGCCAATAGCCTCTACTGGAATGGAGATATGGCAGTCAAACCAAATGACACCCAAGGGGCCCTATACACTACAGTGCTGTATATGTTACCTCTCTCTCTCTCTCTCTCTCTCTCTCTCTCTCTCTCTCTCTCTCTCTCTCTCTCTCTCTCTCTCTGTCCATCCATTAAGTTCACTCCTCATACCCCAAGAGTTCAGAGGAAAAAAATATTTTAATGAGTGCAGCCATCATGAGCAGCCTTGGAAAATGGGATTAGTGCTCGGGGGAAAACTCTCTGGCTGTTGTTGTTTCTTTTCCACATTAATAATTGAGAGAGTCGCATGTAAGACAAAGTTGCATTTACTTGCTTCATTATATTTTAATCTGGAGTGGAGTGAACATTGCTCAGCATAGCTTGGCACGGCCGACAACTTTGAATGCGTCTTCGTTCTGAAGAGGTCAGTCGGTTCTAAATCTTCTCCACCAATGATGCAAAGTAAAGTGAAACCCATGGCATCGCATGCATTGCATCCTCCTCCTCCCCCGGTGAATCTGTCTAGGGATTTGTGTTTAGATTGTTGATGGTTGCCAGATCCAAATTCTTCAACAGGTGCTCCTTCTTAATCAGAGATAACTGTATCTAGGGTTGCCAGCACAGAGGTCCACCAAAGCTTGTGTAAGACTACAGTTGATAGATAGTAAACTAGTTTCCCTATCTTTGCAGTATAGCAAAGAATGCTTGTGAATTTTTTTTGTTTTTATGTATGTAGCCATAGAAATAGAACTACTAGAAGTTATATGTCTATGTGTGTATCATACTGATCCATCTGCTTATGGGTAGTAAATCTATAATTAAAATCTATAACTATCTGATTATTTACTGTACATGCTATTCTATCAGCAGCGGATGTAAAAATATGTGTCTGTATGTTGTTGAGTGTATCATGGATCTCATTCACTGTGTGACAATGAGTGCTGTGTAACTGAAACCCCATTGAGACCCCTGTGTTTTGTCACAAGGTCAGGTGTGTGTGGTACTGACTGTGGGCATGCCAGCCAGGGACCAGGTGAGGTTACACAGTAAGTGTGAAAGTCTGAATCATAAGCTCTCTCACGAGGTCTCTGCAGTTGTTGCGTTGGCGATAAACAGCCCAGCGAGAAACATCCCTGGACTCCCTGGTCTGTCAATAGCAGCACGCGCTTAGCCAAGGTTAGCTCAGCACCAAAGAGCAAAGCTCCAGGTATTCACAGTGATGTGCCACCTTGGTTATTTATACATCTCAAGCCTCATAAGTCACACATCTGGAGCGAGCCAATGACAGAGGAGCACTAGCACAATGCAGTGACTTGTGGGAGTGGAATGGGACCGGCCAACAACACTCTGTGTGCATCCCAAATGGCACCCTATTCCCTATGGGCCCTGGTCAAAAGTAGTGCACTATACAGGGAATAGGGTGCCATTTGGGACGCATCCCCTGTCTACTGTCTGCCCTAGCATTCCCCTCATAAACTGTCTCTCTGACATGCCTGGGCCCCGGTCGTGTCATGCTATGCAGTCACGAGTAAAATAAAGACGTCAATAAAAAGCCATGCCATACTCAAAATAAAGGATTCAGGTCTCTAATGCCACAGGGGGCAAAGCACAGTTGCTGGACTGCCATTTCTATATTGGATTACCCCCCCAGGAGTTAGGACCCTGACCCCCCCTCCTCTCACCCTCTTGTCACCAACTGAAGTCCATCAACCACTGAGCACCTGACTGACCGCAAACCCAGAAACACACCACCCGGCCTCTTCTTCCTCGGCCAACGATGTAGACGTGTTACCGCGTTTGGCGATGGTGGAAGTCTCTCCCCTCATAAACATGGAGGTGTAATGAAGCAACATAAAGGTGGGCTGACCCATGCTCCCCTTCTCTCCCTCCTCCATTCTCCATCCATCTATTTTTAAGGACAGCTGAGTGGGTGGGAGAAGTATTTCTAAAGGGCTGCTTGGGCGTTGGGTGTCCTGCCTGGCCTGGGCGCGAGACCGCCCTGAGAAGTTTGGGTTTCAGCTGCCAGTAACCGGAGGCTTGGTGTCTGCTTTAAAAGTAAATTCCACTTAACGTGCCGCGTCCCTTTCCAACATGAATAGGGCCTTAGGTCTGAGCCTCCTTTATATAGCGCATACCATGTCTGTTTGTGAAGGGGGGGGTGGGGGGGCTGGAGAGGAATGGAGGGGGTAAGGGGGCGGCCAGGGAGGATGTGTTGGCCAGGGTTGCCAGTTCCTGCCCCCCTAGCTGCCATTTCAGTTTTCCAACCCCTCCCTGCTCCACTTTGCCTCCCTTTCTCCACCAGCCGTCAGACAAGTGGCTGTATTGATCCTGTGAGAGCCTGGCCTACTTTCACGCCGGTGGCTGACATATGAGTGGGATACTGGGCTGAATTGCTAAATCCCTGACTGGATTCCGCTGCTGTGACAGTTGGGAGATGCTGTTACGCACTCCGGTCCTCCAGCAGCCCCTTGTGAGAGAGTGTAGAGCCATGGTGACAGGGTAAATGTCAGGGGGATCTGGTGTGTTACGGTAGCTAGCTAGGATGACTGTAGTACCCTAACATTAAGTCCAAGACTCAGCTAAAGTCTCCTACCTAGCGACCGTATCCTGGCGTGCCAAAAATCACATACAGTATACCCTCTTGTGAATAATTGCTTTATTAATGTATGTACTGCTAGTTCATTCATGTTTCTGGTTGTAGGATATGTATTTAATGATATAATAAATTGTATCAGTCAATCAGTCCAGGATGTGGGTGTGTACGGTATGGGTGATGAGTCTAAAGTGAGGCTCAGGCCCCCACCCTACCCCACCCACAGCCAGCTCAGCTCTGCTCTGGATCCCTGCTCTGCTCTGCTTTGGCACAACATGTATTTGTGTTTGAAGAGAGAGGGGAATGATTCATGTTAACATCATGGCACGGCCGGGTGAAAATGTGCCTCTCCCTGCGCATTTTTCCTCTCATTAAAGCCGTCCTAAGTGCTTGGAGGAGCATACCACGGGCTACCACACTGTTCAATGTGGTGTCAGCCAGGCCTTTCTTCTCCTAGTGAGACAGCCTCCCTGGGTTGGTGGAAATACACTGTGTGTGGGTTGGAGGGAAGAGAAGGAGGAGAAGGGTCACAATGCCTTGTTATCGCTGCATTAAAGAAACATCCAAAGGATCTGAGGTTTCCCTTTTAGGCGAATTCCTTCAAATCAAAGCCAAAGCTGCTACAGTCAGTGTGGTCTTAAGTCAGGGAGGAGGAATATAACTTAGTTTTCAGCCTGAGGTAGGCTCACTAGATGACTCACCTAGACATTGTTCTGGTTGGAAGGAAAACAGGGTGAAAAGGAGTTCTATTGAGCTGCGCTTTAAGACACTTTCCTCTAACAAGCTGCAGTAAGAGGAGAGGTGGTTTGCCTACCAACCACACTGCCTCCAGCTATCCTCTCCCCACCGCAGGGCGATCAAGGCTGTGACCAAATGGCACCCTATTGCCTATATAGTGCACTACTAGTCCTATGAGCCCTGGTCAAAAGTAGTGCACTAAAATAGGTAATAAGATGCCATTTGGGATGCAGTTCATGTCACAGTGGGCTCATGTCACATCACATCACCAGAGTGATGTGATGTGCGTCTCTGTTAGGATGGTGGTTGGTGATGGAGCTCCACTGCAGCAGAGGTGGATTATTATAGCATGTCCTGTGGTACTTTGATCCTTTCTACAGGACAATGCTGGAGGATGCTGGTGAAAACTATGGTGGTCTCAAATAGATGGACGTTTGTTGTGCTGCCTGTTGTCATGCACCTGAGGCTTTGACATGGATGGTATTTTTCATCACATAATTTGAATTATTGTCAGAGTTGGGTAAAGGTACCCAACAAAAGGATGTGAGCCTTGGAGATTAGGAAGACTGTCATATAACACCCACACAGGAGGAAGAGGAGGGATTGGTCAAAGCTGTCAGCCAACCATTAGAGACCAGCAAGCCTTAACTATAATGGCCGCCTCCCTCCTGACCCTATCTCTGGTCTCAGCTGCCAGTCAGTCTGTCAGTCAGTTGAGAGAGAGAGAGAGAGAGAGAGAGAGAGAGAGAGAGAGAGAGAGAGAGAGAGAGAGAGAGAGAGAGAGAGAGAGAGAGAGAGAGAGAGAGAGAGAGAGAGAGAGAGAGAGAGAGAGAGAGAGAGAGAGAGAGAGAGAGAGAGAGAGAGAGAGAGAGAGCTATTTGAAAAGACCACCTGAGATTTCAGCCTGTTTTGGCGAAATTAGTTAATAGACCAATAAGAAAAACAGTTCCAAACCTCTCTGTCAGTAACAGCTAGGTTTCGCTTCCCCACTAAGACCACTCCCAGAGAGTCCTAGCAAAATTCTTTCTTGAGAAATTGCTCTTTGCTAAGAATCTATTTTTGTTTCATTTTGACCAGTTTAATTGAAAACAGTCACAGTAAGGTACTTCATTGTTACCCAGAAATGATTTGATATTGATTTTGTTTCATTTTGACCAGTTTAATTGAAAACAGTCACAGTAAGGTACTTCATTGTTACCCAGAAATGATTTGATATTGAGATAAAAACATCTGTATTGGATCTTTAAAGAGCAGGAGAGGAGGAGGAGGGCCGTGGGCCAGCTATCCATGCTGAACTTGCTGGGCTGAGCCAGGCTATGGTTGCATCCCAAATGGGACCCATAGGGCTTTGGTCTAAAAGGAGAGTACTATATAGGGAATAGGGCAAACTATATCTCCTTCCTCCCTAACGTCTCCTACCAGGCTCTATCTCCCTCCTCCATGCCCTCCTCCCTGGTCTTTCAGACCTCCACCTAGTCCATAGTGATTGCCAGGCTCCACCAGGAGTCCTTTATCACAATACAATGACTGTGCCACTGATCGTTATCTAACCGTGCATGGTAGATAACACCATCTCTATCAGTGTGATCCCTGTGTTATACGTGACATGGCCAGGGATGGAGTTAGCCGAGCTAGCCACATATTATCCTCATTTTATTATCTGCATGTTTTAGGTTCAGATTCAGCATGGGGCTAATTGAGTTAAATGAATAGTGATAGCTTAGATGATTTCGTCTGTCTTTCCTTTATTAGGCCAATTTAGCATGTGGCTCGGTGCATTATGCTGTTTAATGAAAGCTGTTCTCAGCGGTTTATCTCTGTTGAAATGTGAAACAGGAATATCAATGCACAGGTTCACTTAACTGGCACTGATAGCTTGCCCAGTTCCCTAATTCACAGGGAATTTAAATCCAGTAATCTGATTTAAGCAACTCTGACTGTCATTTCCTGCCTTTACAGTTGATTTTTACTTAATTCTTCCCTTCTTTTTGATTGGATTTCCCTCAGACCTTATTTTTCTCCTCTTCCCTTGGTTGAAGTTTTCATTTGCCCCCCCCCCCCCCCACCCTCCAGGTAGCGAGTCCTGTGAAATATGCCATGTCCGTTTTCCTAATTTCTCCTTATCTGGTTACGGTGGCCCCAGGAGGCTGCTGGGAGAAGTGGGGGCTGCTGCCGCTGTGATTTGTGACCCTGCCTGTCTCTGGCTGCATGGGGCTTTAATGCGATGACTCTGCCCTTCTCCTGCTGATGAAACAGGCTCCTGCACTCCCCTGATAGGCTGCTAATTTATATAATAAACTGACAGGCGGCCATGATAAGGGCTAGCAACTGCTCCTCAACAGCAGGGAGGGAAGGGGAGATTGGGGAGGTGGGGGGGGGGGGGGGGTAACTGAGATGCAGGGTAATATTTTACACAAAGCTCAAGCCCCTCTCTCTCTCTCTCTCTGCATTTACTTACCCTGCCACTGTTGCTAGGGAAAGGAAAACCATGGAGTCGTCTCTCCCTGCGCACACACACAGACACTTTACTTTTTGATTTATTTGTTGAAGTACTACTGATATTGATTACTGCATTGTTGGGAAAGAGCAAGAAAGGCCTTTCACTGTACTTGTGCACGTAACAATGTAAACGTGAAACTTGAAACACACACACACACACACATCATGGCTTGCTGTGAAAATGGCACTGTGTGCAGGGGGGACGACTCCATTTTGCACAGTCTCTCTGTGGAATGCATTACTATGTTAATGATGCTCTAGGTGAGGGAGGCTCAATATCTAATGGTTTCTGGTTGACAGTCATGTGGGAGTTTCTCTGTCTTCTCTACACCTCTGGGTGTGTATGTGGGGGGGTGTCTGTAATCTTGCCGCCCCACACCTGTTCTGACTGGTGGGGCGTCCTACCTCCATCCCCTCCCTCCTTCCAGCCCTCCCCCTTCCCTCCCTGCTAACCCTGCCTATCTGCCTGACAGTGTGGGGGAAATGCTCTGCAGCTTATGATAAACGACCACTCGGGAGGTCATTAAGTTTGTGGAGCAGAGAAGGTGTAAAAGAAGGACAAACGAGCGCAGATCAGAGGAGGGAGATAATTAATTTGGTGTCCCTGTTGCAGTGCTGTGGCAGGCAAGCGGGCAGGCCAGTCATGTATGGCTGAACACAGCAGCACCCACTGCTGTATCAGATCCACCATCACGTCAGCTGCTGTATCAGATCCACCGCCTGACATTTCGGTTTCTACTGCTACTGTACTGTCAGGGGCCCTCTTTATCAAGCGTCTAAGAGTAGGAGTGCTGATCTAGGATCAGGTCCCCCCTGTACATGTAATGTTAATAATTATAATCTACAATGCTAAACTTGATTGTAGAATGGCGAGCAAGCAAGAAGAGCAAGAGGGTTGGGGTTAGAGAGTGATTTTACTTCATGAGTGGGTGTTGCTGAGGGGAAATATTTATCAAAGCAATGGCTACCCTGACATGATTGTTACATAAATGGCAGATGAAATACGACCTGCGTGGCGGCTTTGGACCCAGTCCCAGCTCTTAATGGCAAGACGGCTGTAAGGGGGATGAAGGAGGCAGGAGGAGGTGGCTGGAGCCAGAGGGTGGGTAGAGGAGGTTAGGCCGTTGGATGACAGGGGAGGAGGGGAGGAGAGGAGGTGTCGGAGCAGGGTGACAGTGATGAAACACCAACCCGGGCCGCAAATTAACACAATTGTGTGTCAGGTGGTGTGGGGAGGTGGCGAGTGGGCAGGGACAGAGTGGGGCTGCCAGGGTAATTGAGAGCTTGGTTGTCTGTGCCAGCTAGCATGCCCCCTCAGACCCCCCCCCCCCCCCCCTAGATGGTCTGTGAAGTGCAGTGTTGCATCATGTCATGGTCGCCCAGTGCCCACCCCTGTGTTAGTCCAGACAGAACAGCCCTATTGTGACACCCTCCCTGCCCTGCCTTCCCTCTCCTCTCCCCATGGGTGGATGGTGGAAGGTGGGTTGTACCATGGGAGGGATGCAGGGGGATGTTGGAGGACGTATGACTGAATGGGTCATGTATCAAATACAACTCCTTTACAGCACTACAGGGAATCTGATGCATATTGATTGGCTTAGTGTAGGTATAATCCAGACTTCAGGCTCCAAGGTAGAGCGGAGCCAATAAGGCATTATCACTATCGATCGGTATCGGTCCATGGATGAAATACAGTACGTTTGTTCCCATGTCTTTGTCAGCTAAACCCACTGCATGCCCTTGGTTGGAGTGTTATAGGCCATAGCTGGTCTGTGGTGGTCAATGGGTGTTTGTTACATGTTTCCCAAAGGGATTAGGAGGATAGTCATTGTGGAAAAGAGCATCTGCTAAATGACTGAAATACAAACCGTCAGATGTGAATGTTGGTGGGTTTGGAACCACAACAGAATCACTCACACAGCTCCAGCATAGCTTGTTTTTAATATTCTGTAGTTAAACAGTCAAACGATTTTACAGTTCTATTCTGTACAAAATGTACCCAGAGATTATTTTCACAAGGACTGTGAATAGGGTTTCTGCTTGGGTTTCTATTTGGCATTTTGTTATGGTTTTGTCTTGTTTTTCCCTAACCACCACACAGACGCTATAGCCCTCCTTCTCCCTCTCCTCCATTTGGAAATATCTAGCTCAGTGTTCAGGAATGCAAAGCATGCAATATGAGCTGTAGATCAAAGGTAAGGATTTGGGGGGGGGGGGGGGGGGGTCGTTTGATATAAAGCACTGGGAAATTGGTCTCTCAGCAGTATTTACTAAATGAGGTTAATTGAATGTGGGTAATTGCTGACCTTCCTGTCTTTGTGAAATCACATCCTTAACTGATCAATGCCTTTCATAAATTCATGGCTGAAAGTCATTCTGTTGATTACCTTTCTACCCAGCCCGCTGCAGAGCTAGAACCAGAGCTCATTTGGCTCAATTGTGCAGAATTGAGTGGAAACGCTTTTAATGCTTTTCACATTTTTCACAATTAGGTGGATATATGGGGTAAATTAAGTTTGCAATATATGTGGTCCTCTGTAGCTCAGCTGGTAGAGCACGGCGCTTGTAACGCCAAGGTAGTGGGTTCGATCCCCGGGACCACCCATACACAAAAATGTATGCACGCATGACTGTAAGTCGCTTTGGATAAAAGCGTCTGCTAAATGGCATATTATTTTTTATTTTTATATATCTCAAATTGCATCTCATTTTGCTAACATCTCAAATTGCTAACAATTGGTTATATTTCTCTGCAGTGACAGCAGATATAGAAATGCCCCACTACATTAAATGTCTCACTAAATGCTGGGTAGGGGTTTTCTCTCCCACTCCCCCCCCTCCCTCCCTCTGTGTGCTATTATCAGGAGATTTATGCAGCCAATACACCAGACGTGTTCTGGGAAGTTGAGGGACTTTTTAAAACAAACAGTGATATGATTCGTCATTTGGCATTCCCTAAATCTTGGAATTATGGTGCTGCGTGTGGCTCTTTGGGGAGTTAGCACTCCGTTGGTGGGATTACACGCCCCTACCCCCCTCCACTGCCTACCTGCCTTGTTCCCTCTCTCTCTCTCACTCTCCCCACGCCAGGCCTGGTGAGGAAACGGGAGAATTTCACAGCTGCTGTGAGCAGGCCCCGGCTGAGGCCTATGACCTCCTTGTTGCATTTTATTTCTCTCCCTCCCTCCCTTTGTTTCTCTTTCTCTCTTTTTTCTTTCCAGCAGGCAGGCAGCATGTTTCCTCAGGGAGCCCTTGTGTGGCTCAGAGGAAGCTGAATCATAAAGCATGGCTAATGAATAGAATAGAGAAGGAAAGTTGAGGCCTGCTGACGGCTCTCCTGAGAGATGGCCCTGAAGCCTCAGGCTCAAATAGCAGACTGCCCCAAAGGTCAGGCTTCCTGCGGCCCAGTCCAAGGGCTTTTGGCTCGCAGCAATGTGGCTTGAATTTCCTTCATTTTGAAATTGTTAGATTTCCCTGTTTCCTTTGGAAAACCTGGCCCTTGGTTGGTGCCCCCCCCTCTCCCTTCCTCCCCTCTCTTTCAGTTCGCCTCTTTTTTTTATTTTCTTTATTTAACTAGGCAAGTCAGTTAAGAACAAATTCTTATTTACAATGACGGCCTACACCGGCCAAACCCGGACGACGCTGGGCCAATTGTGCGCTGCCCTATGGGACTCCCAATCACGGCCGGTTGTGATACAGCCTGGAATCGAACCAGGGGGTCTGTAGTGACGCCTCACTGAGATGCAGTGCCTTAGAACGCTGCGCCACTCGGGAGTTCCCTGTCTGTTTTTTAATAGTGGCCAGGGTTCCCCTCAAGAAAGAGAGTGTGAAGAATTTGTTATACTTGATCTCTGCGCACCGCAACCACAGGCGCACAAACTGCCAACAGAACAGCCCTCTGGAAAAGTTTTAACGTGACCAAGCTAACCCAGAAGTTCATAAGGATAAAAACAACATTTTGCCTAAAGCAGACCCTGTTTTGGCATGCCTAAGAACTGCCTTTGTAAATTGGCCTTGTAATTATGAATTATATGACTGACTCATGTAGAGAAGGGTGGATACAAAACAGAGCATTAAATCTAAACATTGGTTGTTGAAACAGCTAAGTTTGTTGGAATATAAAAACAATTAGCTAGCAATATAATTCGCCTTTACTGAACACATACGAATACAGAGGTCTTAATTATTATAGGACAGGGGTGTCAAACATACGGCCCGCGAAGGGGTCCATTCCGGACCACGGGTGGTTTGAGTAAAAAAACAACCATGGGGGGAGGGAAACGAACTCAATATACCTTAAAATGTTAAAACTAAATTGAAACTTTGTAGAATTTATAATGGACCTATATTCATACTGTTTCTTGTCTGTCCAGCTTGCTAATAATCATAGTCAGGGAGCATAGAAAATTCAAAAAACGATGGATAGAGGACTATTTTTTTGCAAATTTTGACGGCAAGGAAATATAATACATTTTCAGTGAGGCCCTCCGAACCTCATTGAAGACCGAATGCGGCCCCTGGGGCAAAATGAGTTCGACACCCCTGTTATAAGACATTGCAGTTCCTTTGTGTTGTTTTCCTCATCTTGTCAGACAACCACTCAGGTCAAAGTGGTCGTTATAGTTGTTTAGAGTATGACCAAACCGTTTTGTTTTCATGATCGTATGTGCCTCTCCGAGCTCCCAGCACCCAGACCTGACCCAGCTCCCGTGTCCACTTGACAAGCATCATTTCTCCTGAGCCATATTTTTACACAGGCCCTCCAGGGTAGCCAGTGATTCAGGCGGGCGTACGGGTGACGAGGCTTGCTACTGGAGCGTTTAATGTGGATCACTAGCTCACAAAGAGCGTAGTGTTGTAGACGCCCTGGTTCTGGGAGAATGAAGGAGGGCAATGCAGAACACTGTCTTTCTCTCTACACGAACAGGGTGGAATGGTACACCACAACACTGCTACTGAAGCTAAGCATTCACTTCTATCTCTTCCTTCTACTGAAAATACACCATCCCATACTGTACCATACCTTGACTGGACATTAAAGAGTTATTGGAG